>NW_015091265.1:2575849-2872168 GCF_001431845.1 Calidris pugnax | reverse complement strand
GGTTGAGTCACCATCCCTGGATGTGTTTAAGGGCCGTTTAGATGGGGTACTGAGGGATATGGTGTAGGGGAGGACTTTGTAGAGTAGGGTAGATGGTTGGACTCGATGATCCCAAGGGTCTCTTCCAACCTCAATGATTCCATGATTCTATGATTCTAACATTCAGCACACTAAACATGAGGTTAAATTTTACTTAGGGAATATCTTCAAACAATCTCCATTCTTTCTGTAAAAGACAATGGAGCAAAGCCTCTGTTGCGTGCTCAGTTACTCCAGTCCAGGAACTACAAAGTCCTCCTCTTCTGGAGCAGGCCTTTGAGCTCCAGCCTTATTCTGAGCAATATGATGATACTGAAGTCTCTACTAAATTTTCCTTCTGGAAAAATATGCCTGAAAACTCCCAGCTCCTGGAGCCATCACTGTAAAAATTTACTAAAATTTTCTATGGTCCTATCTGGATGGTACAGGTAGGTTTCCTTGTCATGGAAACCAGGCTGTAGGGTCAGGGGTTATGAAGCTGTTACACACCTGTGTGGCATCCCAGGACAGAGTCGGGACATGGGACAACTGGCTGAGCTGGAACCGAGCCACAGTCACAAACATGCTGTACAAGGTGTGACTCCAGAGAGCATTATACACATCTTCAGCACCCTTGTCAGCTTTGACACCAGTCATCCATCATGCTTGGGAGTGAGCTCCAGTGTAACTAAATTTTTAATAATTCCTGCAATTAAATCTGCCTTGAAAAGGGGAATCTCATAGTACACAATGGGGGAACTACTGAAGACACTTGGTTGTGAAAAGGTCCATTCATTACCTCTTCCCAACTCCAGCTGGAAGGAAAACCCTGCTGAATTTTTAAACAAAAAATTAATGCCACAGATCTAGTTGTATCTGTTTTCCACAAAAATGCTTATCAAAACTCATAATTGCATAAACCATACTTGTAAACACTGTCTCCACTCTGTTTTCTGTTTATATGATTCTTCTTTTTTAATACTTCTATGTTTTTAATTCACACAATTCGTTTTTCATGTTTTACCTTTTTTTTCCGAAAGCTTGGATAATTGTCTATAATTGTGTCTATTCAAGGGGTGAAGAAAAATTTCTAGGTCATCTAATTATTCTTCTCACCAGCGTCAGAGTTTAAATCATGGTTAAGTGATGTAGTTAGATAAGTGACTACAACCTCAAACACTTCCTCTTGGTGTCATACCCACTAACTAGTGTTACTACAGTAAACAGCAGTTAATTTCATGCTATTGATATTTGGCAACACTATTTGTTCTGTAAATACATGTCATAGCAGCTTTCCTCAATTTTAGAACAAGCAGGAGGATTTTTGTTGTTTTTCCTCCTGGTTTCTTATAGCATCACCATTTTAGTCTAGATGGTGTATAAAAGACCTTGCAACCTGCAGAAACTGAATAACCCTCCACTGACATTTACAGAAAATGTTAAATTACTGGGACTTTGTATACTGCAACAACCCTCAATTACTGATTTGTAGGAAAGCACACGGTACAGAAAAATATGTATTGGAATTGCCTGAGGCCCTATGAATATATAAGAATGCAAGAACATTTTGTTGTTCAGCATCTGAGGCAGAAACATCTTTTAAAGGTCATGCAGTCGTTTTTTTCTTTCTCACTCCTTAAAGATGCTTTTCTTCTAGTTACATTTTCTTATTTTGTAGATTCCATATACTAAAGACAGGATATAAACAAAGAAAATATTATATAAACAAAGAAAAAAGAAACAAAACATTGGAGATGTGCAATGCCTCAATTAGTCATAGGTTCTTTCTCTGTTTCATATACCGTGCCAGAATTTTTTTCTTATTTCTATCCAGAGAAGTCAATAGGTTTTAATAAATGAAGATGCCCACTGTTGAATAGACAATCAACCTCTTCCTTTACTATGAAAGACATTTTTATAATTTTACAGTTCTCAGATAGTATTAATTAGCATCCAGCCAAACTTCACCACTATAAGAAGGAAGAAAAAAACCCAACACCCTGTAGAAATTCTAAGCTTTACTATGGAGGGAAATAAAATCCATGCAACTATCACTACTGGACAACAATATATTGCTATAGAGTAAAGAACTTTCAAAGGCTGTTCATTCTATCAGATTTGGTACTGTTACAGATTCATGGATTCACGGATTTGACAGAGTTGGAAGATCTAGAGATCATCTGGTCCAACTCCCCTGATAAAGCAGGATTGCCTAGAGCACATTACTCAGGATTGCATCCAGGCAGGTCTTGAAAATCTCCAGAGAAGGGGACTCCACAACCTCCCTGGGCATCCTGTTCCAGGGCTCTGCCACCCTCACTGTGAAAAAGTTCCTCCTCATATATGAATGGAACAGCCCATGTTCCAGCTTGTGCCTGTTGCCCCTTGTCCTGTCACTGGAAACCACTGAAAAGAGTCCGGCTCCAAAATCCTTCAACCCACCCTTTAGATACTTGTAAACATAGATAAGGTCTCCCCTCAGCTTTCTCTTCTCTAGGCTAAAGAGCCCCAGCTCCTTGAGCCTTTCTTTGTAAGGGAGGTGCTCTAATTCCTCAATCATCTTTGTTGCCCTACGCTGGACTCTCTCCAGTGGTTCCCTGTCCCTTTTGAACTGGGGAGCCCAGAACTGGATGCAGTATTCCAGCTGTGGCCTCACCAGTGTAGAGTAGAGAGGGAGAAGGACCTTCCTCAACCTACTGACAACACTTCTCCTTGTGCAGCCCAGGATTCCATCGGCCCTCTTGGCAACAAGGGCACATTGCTGGCTCATGGAGAGCCTGCCATCCACCAGGACTCCCAGATCCTTTTCCTCAGTAGTGCTTCCCAGAAGAATCGCCCCTAACCTATATTGGTGCCTGGGGTTCTTCCTCCCCAGGTGCAGGACCTTACATTTGTCCTTGCTGAACCTCATTAGGTTCTTCTCTGTCTGGCTCTCCAGCCTGTTCAGGTCACACTAGATGGTGGCACAGCCCTCTGGAGTGTTAGCCAGCCCTCCTAGTTTGGTATCATCAGCAAACTTGCTGAGGATACACTCTGTTCCCTCGTCCAGGTCATTTATGAATATGTTGAACAGGACTGGGCCAAGTATTGACCCCTGGGGGACACCACTGGTTACAGGCCTCCAACTTGACCCTGCTTCATTAGTGACAACCCTCTGAGTCCTGTCACACAACCATGACTCAATCCACCTCATTGCCCCCTCATCTAGCCCATACTTCCTTAATTTTCTAATGAGGATGCTATGGGAGACAGTGTCAAAATCTTGCTGAAGTCAAGGTAGATGACATCTGCTGTTCTCCCCTTATCCAGCCATCTAGTTATAATATCATAGAAGGCTATCAGATTGGTTGAGCAGGATTTACCCTTGGTAAAAATGTGTTGACCACTTCCAATAACTTCTTGATCCTCAATGTATTTGGAGATGACGTCCAGAACAAGTCGTTCCACTATTTTCCCTGGGACAGAGGTGAGACCAATTGGCCTGTAGTTCCCTGGGTCCTCCTTCTTGCCCTTTTTGTAGACTGGTGTGATATTTACCTCCCCCCAGTCCTCAGGCACTTCTCCTGTTCTCCAAGACCTCTCATAAATGATGGAGAGTGGTTCAGACATAACATCTGCCAGGTCTCTCAGCACTTGTGGGTGCATCCCATCAGGGCCCATGGACTTGTGGATGTTTAGTTTGGCCAGGTGGTCTCTAACCCAGTCCTCCCCAACAGAGGGGGAGTCTTCCTCTCTCCAGACCCTCTCTCTTGTCTCCAGGGTCTGGGATTCATGAGGGGCAGCTTTGGCAGTGAAGACCGAAGCAAAGAAGGCATTCTGCAGCTCCGTCTTCTCTGTGTCTTCCACCACCAAGGCACCCACCTCATTCATCAGTGGGCCTACATTTTCCCTAGCCTGCCTTTTTTTACTGATATACTGAAAAAAACACTCTAGGAACCTCCAGGATTGTTGCCTTTCTGCTGTGTTATATTTCCAGCAGATATCTGAGAAGTTGAAGTCCCCCATGAGAACAAGGGCAAGTGATTGTGACAGCTCTTCCAGTTGCTGATACAAAGTTTCATCAATTTCTATGTCCCGGACTGGGGGTCTGTAATAAACTCCCACCATGGTATCTGCCTTGTTGGCCTTCCCCTTGAGTCTGACCCATAAGCACGCTACACTGTCATTCCCATTTTTAACTTCAAGGCATTCAAATCTGTCTCCAACATAGAGGGCCAGCCCACCACCTTTCCTTCCTTGTCTGTCCCTTCTGAAGAGTTGGTAGCCATTGACTGCAGGACTCCAGTTGTGTATGTTGGCCTTCCCCTTGAGTCTGACCCATAAGCACGCTACACTGTCATTCCCATTTTTAACTTCAAGGCATTCAAATCTGTCTCCAACATAGAGGGCCAGCCCACCACCTTTCCTTCCTTGTCTGTCCCTTCTGAAGAGTTGGTAGCCATTGACTGCAGGACTCCAGTTGTGTAAGTCATCCCACCGCGTTTCTGTGATGGCAACTATATCATAGTTTTCCTGCTGCACGATGGCCTCCAGGTTCTTCTGTTTGCTGCCCATACTGCGTGCATTTGTGTAGAGGCACTTGAGCCAGGGTCCCAATTTCACCCCCATCCTTGGCCCTTTACACCCAGGCTCATTAACATTGGCTTTGGTTTTATTCCCTTCCCCCTGTCTGCCACTTAAACTAACCATTTACCATGAAATAACATATTTGCATCTGGACATTACTTGAAATACAGCAGAAGTATGTGTTTGTACATTTGGGAGCAAATGCATGTCCAAGGCAGCAGGAGCTAGATCCACAGAATTACAAAGACCTGAATTGAAAAATTAAATTGTCAAATGCCTGCTTATTTAGCATCTTATCTTTGGAAACACCTGATCTCAAGCACGAATAGAGTATCCCTCTTTTACGGGCAAGTGAAAGCACTCGTTGTGTCTCGAGGTCAATGTGCTCATCCCCGTGAAGTAGAAGGTGTAGTTTTGGTCATGACGGAAGAGGCTCACCTTTGAGCTTCTAAACAGTGGGAGGCCCACCACTTTGCATGTTGGGAAACCATGAACATAGAAGAGAGAGTTCTTGTCTGGTAAAACGGGAGCAGAAAACAGAGCTTGCAAAACCCATGTCAATGCATCAAGATCTGTCTGCTCTGCTGGGCTGGGCTATGTCCTACACATTTCCCACAGCTTAGTTAAGCAGATGATTGGTCAGATTTTCATGACAGCTTATTTAGGCACCTATTTCCCTGGATGTACAGCACAACTGGGTTTTCATTAGCCACCTCTAGAGTGAATTCTGTCAAGAGTAATAGTCTTTCAAAGCTAGGTATTACACTGCCTAATTGCTGTAACAGTAATTTATATGTATGACAGCTAAGATTTAAACCCAAATTTGAGCCTATGCTCTTTTCCTTACTGTACAATCAAGTTAGCAGATTAGGAGTGCCAATGGGAGGTGCAGATGAGAGCAGGATTTTGTGTTCTTTAATGTGATTGATGCCTATAGCTGTATGTGCACTGTCCATATAAGTTCATACAGGGCTACAAACTCTTTTCTCTAGTAAGACATCTTTTATTAGTTTCTTCAAAGAAATGCAGCAACAAAAGTAAAACTTAAATAAATAGGATTAAGAAAAATTAATAAGATATCGAGAACACAAGCAAAAGAAGATACAAGATATCCAGCATGTCCAGGGGAGAAGGAATAGTGGAAAGAAAGTGACAGTTTCCATCTCCAAACACAATGCTTGTTTTGGCCATGCATAACACCGATGTGAAAACCAAATGCTACTCCTCTCTTTGTGACACAGTTATCTTTCTTCTTTTTTTGTGATCAAGAAAGTAAAGGTTTATAGTGTTTTTGTTTAGATTTTTATCCTTAGTTTCAAATTTTAGCACTGCAAAATGAACGCGAACACTTTCCTTGGAGCTGTGATTTCAAGCTACAGAAGCCACAAGGGCATGCTGAGCTATGAGTTTATGTTTAATTTACATCCCAAAGGTTTTGTTCACAAGCAGAGTGCTTAAGTATTATGCTATTTTAATAGAAAGTTTAGATTTAGCCACCAGAGAACAGGTTTGCCAAGCCCAGGCCAGTCAGCCTTATTTAAACTGCTGCCATATGACAGAAATGTATATGGGTTTTTAAGCCTTAGACAGGCTTAGTTAGTGTACCCTTGAGTAACAGAGTTGAATCTCTAAATCATGAATACTGCTCTGTCTTAAATGATCATTGAAGGATGCTTTGCCTGATGCTAACTTGCTGTGTAGCCAACATTGATATTCTTTCATTGTTGCCATTGTGCCTGTAGAATGGGAAATATTTAAACTGTAGGTTATCCCTGCTGGTGGGTTGTTTTGCTTAGGGTGGAAATCATTCAGTCACTCAAAATCACATGTCAGTTCTGCGTAACAGCAAGAACTACTGACCTTCCTGTTTAGAGGGAGAGTATTGGTTCAGTACTGTTTCATGGCTATCAGTAGAAACCTTCCTTGTTTGAATTAGATGGATATTGGAAGTGTCCTACCTTTGACTTTAAATCAGTGGCACAGACATCTGTTAGATTAGCTTGTTTGGCTTCTTCCCAAATGAGAACTGCAGGGGTGGAAAACAACATGAGTTGAGATTATTTGCCTCAGAGAATCGTTGTTTTCAATTTTTCTCTCTGTCAGTTCCAAGCTGTGTTTTATGTGCAGTACAGTCTTCTCCAATCCTTTGATATACCACTGTTTGCATTGCTCTGAAACTGTGTTTAAAGACTCTGCTTAAGAGGTTAGCAAGAAGCAGACAGCTAAGATATTTGGGAATTTTGTTAAAGGAGCTACTGTGCACTCTAGGGTTTCAAAGTAGAAGAGTGTGGTCACTACCGGTAATTACTTGTGCAGATGACAGTTACAAACTTGATAAATATTTAATAGATACAATTAGTTTTCCCACTAAAAACCAGACAAATGATGCTTTTTGCTTATCTGACTTGGTTTTGGTTTTGGTTTATCCTTATATTTCTTACCTGTAGTTTGTTTAGTAGGAATTAATATTTTTTTTTTTTTTTTTTTTTTTTAATGCATTTGATGCCATTCTTTACCATTTAAAACTCTAGCAATTCTAACACATTTATAAGATCAGAAGATATGTTTTATGCTTCAAGAACATATGTTCACTGGTAAGCTTGAATGTGGTATTTTACAGACCTCTCAAAATCTAGTTCTTCTTTAAAAGTATTGCCTGGTGTGGAAGAGCTTCTCTCTCCTATGCAGTTCTCGTCCTTACTTAGAAGAGACTGCTCTGAGTGATATAGTCTGCTGGGGGCAATCTGTGCTGTTAGCATAGTCCCTGTACTGGCATTTTTAGGATCAAAGTGAAAAAACTGCCTGCTGTCCAGAGGCTCCTCTAGCTTGGAAGAATGGTAGAGGTCAATTTTTATTTTCTGATATGTAAGGACATGGTCCTAGACCTTTGTTCATTTTGGCCTTTGTGAATATGCTACAAAACTTTAGACATTTTAATCTTGCTTTATGCAGCTAAACTTTCACTGTGTAGATTTCTAAGGGTGTTTTCTGGAGGACTTTCTAACTGATTATCTCTAACACTCCTGCAGCAATTCCCCACAGTGAAACTGGCATAGATGTTAATGCTGAAGGCAAGTGCTGAAGGCTATATGGATAGAGCTTGTTTTTTTTCCCCTGCTTATTGCTATTGCAGTACATTGAGTAACAATTTGGTGCCAAATCAACTTTAAAAGGTTGCCTATGACATTCATGTAAAGGCAGACATCACTCCAAGTTCTCAACTTCTCTACTTTCTAAATAGACTCCTCAGTACAGTCTCAGGTTGGCTGACTTCAGCTGGTTAAACATTTCCAGACACAGTCTGGAGGCTTATGAATCTTGCACTTTTATCAGCAGTGCTCTCCCATAGAGGTCTTCTATATTTAGTTCCATTTCTTAGCCTTCTGTGATATGAATATCAATCAAATCTTACTCTAACAGATCTCCTTTCATACAATATCCCAAGCTATTGATTCAGTTGTGTTAGAAGGTCTGCTATTTTAATCCTTTTTATTAAATAAAAAAAAAATAATATATCCTCCAGGGTTTTACAGTTCACATGGTTGTTTTCCAGTGGCTGGAAGGTCTTGAACTCCTTAAGTTTTAAGCAGAATCTAGGAAAGGTTGGAATCCCACATGGGTAATTTCCTCTGCTTGGGAATTTCAAACCAACTCTTTCAGCCCCAGTCCTACTAGAGACAACTGTGCCTTTTCCTTAGCTGATTGTTAGCCAGCTGCTAGCCAACCTATTGAAGATGAAAAAAACTTTCACATTCAACCCTTGCAGAAGACATCTGCATTAGGAAAGGTTTCTTTTAGAGGTTTTTGTGATGATATTGAGTGCACTTGCCTTTACTGAAGACTGTCAGTAAAGCCCTTAGTTGGGAACGTGAGGACTAATGTTTCTCTCCATAATCATATCTGAAGTAAGAATCTTATCTCTTGGTAGGAAAAAACTTTCCTTCACACAGCCCTTTTCTCCAGAAGTTTTTATTAATCCCAGCAGCTTCAGGAATCATAGTAAAGCAGTCATAGATAGACTGGACAGGAACTGACCTACTGGTCACCTAATCTGTTACTACCCTGAGCTCACTTAAGAATACGGTTTCCTTTTTACATTCCTATATTTGCTATCATTTATTCCACAAAATATGAGTAATGCAAGTGGAAGTCTTCACAACTTCTCTGCTCTGATTGCATGAAGTCTTGTAAGATGTATGGTAATACTAATGCATGCACAGTTAGGAAAAATATGCTAATGTTAGATGTGGTTTTGTGGTTATGGAGGATATTATTTCTCACAAAAAGTGAGCAGAAGATAATTCAGAAATAAATTTCACAAAGGAAATTATAGGAGGCCTAATCTAAACACTATGTTCCTAAACTGTCACTTTTAGGAATAAATGAATGAATGACAAATAAATAAATATATAAAATACTTCCAAACATCCCTTCCAACCTCAACCATTGATTCCTCTTTTTAAATGCAAGTTCAAAGTCCTAACACTACTGTTATTCTTGCTGTTGCTTTTTTTTGAGATCCACTTCAGATAACTAGCCTGAAAATAAAGAGTTTCTAAGAGTAAAATAACAAATGAACCATCAATTCTTTATTTTAGCAAGATAAACTCTGCAGCAAAAACATTGTTTTCTGTTTCAGCAGTGAGGTCATGGAAGAAATCATTTTGCCTTGTATTTTCCATGGCTCAGGAATTAGGAAAGCCAGAAAGTCTGAAATTGAAGTTATGTAATGCAATGGAAAAATATTATTATGTTCTGCTCACACTATGATCTTTGAAAAATACCCATTATGGGAGCTAAATATCAATTCAGAAGGGCTTTTAATGGTGGAAATGAATGTACATGAGCAGATTTTTCAAAAGTGCCCAACATTATCAGAATTCTGAAAGAAACCTGTCTTGCAGAAAGAGGATTTCAGCAAGAAACTGTCCTTCTGTAGTTCTCATGCTTGCCAAGACAATTTGGAATGACAAAAGTTTCTTAACTGCCAAGAATAAATTTAGAAAGAATGATGTCTCGAATATTCAAAAGTGCTTCTGTAAATGACTTTATTTTTCAGAAGTTTTGACACCACCAGTTTGAGAGACCCTAAAATTTGCTCTATGGGACCAGTTCAAAGACTATGATAAGAGTGGAAATAGTTCCTTGTAAACTCAAGGCATTTGTACATTTAAAGTGTTAGATCAACACTTAGAGTAGAAGTTCAAATAATTTGAAATGAGTAAATAGACTTGTTTTCCTCAGTTTAATATCTTTTCAGCTGCTTTAAAAAGAACACCAAACCAAACCAAATTAATTTTTATTATTTTAGTATGTAATTATGGCAGGAAAAAGTAGAATTACCTTAATTTTATCAAAACCTCATCAAAATGTTTTACCATTGCCTTCACTTAGTCCTCAAGAAGATCTAAGACAGACATTAGAAGTACAGAAGTCCAAGTACATTTTTGTTTTTTCAACTGAGAAAGCTTGAACCTTGAATCTGATTAGAACTCCCTCATTGCTATGCTACATCACAGTCTGCCTTCTGCATCCCCATTTTTGATGAGTTTTAAAATACTAATATTACTGCTGACAGGTTGGCCTGGCTGTGTAACGTTGTTCCAGCTCTTCTTCTATTCTGATTCTTTGTAGAGTTGTAATGTAGATAAACAGCCTTGACAGAAGAATCCTGGCACTAATTTCTAATTCTTATATAGATCTCGTTGATGTATATTTTAAGCTTTTTCACAGGCAGGCTTTACTTCTCTAAGAGTTGTGTACTAAAGTTTAGTGTCTCTACCATTAGTAACAGGTATTGCCTATCATGCAGTTGCTTCTGAGTCTCAAAATGGAGTAATGAAAATTGTTTACTTTCTTCTGTACTCTTGCAGCTTTCTTCACTGTTATTTTTTTTAAGCATTCTGCACCAGTTTGAATTTTCCGTTGTAGCCCTGTGCAGTTGTAGAGCAATATCTAAATAATTTACAACTTATTTCTTTATTTGTTTATTCTCTGTTTCTATATTCAGCTTCACAAAATATTTTGGACATTCTTTCTGTGTTTAACAATCCAGTATGCATGTAATCCTTGGAACAGCATACAAAATGCAGAATATATGTCAACAAGTCAGTTATGACTCCCCACGTAAAATGACTTGTTACCACTAGCATTGTGACTGTGCTGCCTTCTACAGTATACCAAGGACTTTTCTCTCCTTTGAGAGTTGATTTATTTGAAAACAGAAATGAGGACTTGAATATAAAAATATTTTTTACTGCCATGTCCATTAGGTGCAAGAAATTGCAATCCATAGAAAAGTCAATCCTATCCAATCTTTCTAATCTAATCTAATCTAATCTAATCTAATATTTTTTTAAATATAATTATTGTATACTTTATCACTAAAGGACTTTGATGCTTGCATTTGTTGTCTTTTGCAAGTAATTTTGATTAGAGAGGACCAGGGAATACACTTGTCATCAAAAGAAAATGTCACAGTTCTGTCCTGATCCCTCAGCCAATTTTTGTTCAGATGACTGTCCTGGTTTCAGCTAGGATAGAGTTAATATTTTTTTCTGGTGGTTGCTGTGTTTCAGATTTGGTATGAAAGGAATGTCAATAATGCCTATCAGTTTAGTTGTTTCCAGGTGATGTGTATATTTTTCAAGGACTTTTTTCAACTTCCCATAAAGGCTGATAAAGAGCATAGACAGAATGATGGAATGGGCAATGGAATATTCAGTAGCATAGGCGTCATGCTCAGCATGTAAACGGGGTTGGCCAGGGGAAGGGGAGTACTTGTAATCACTGCTCAGGACAGTGCGAATTCATTGAGTGGTAGAGTGACTTCTGTCATTATTATTATTGTTATTATAATTTATTGTTTTTATTTTCCTTCTCTGTTATTGTTTTATTAAACTATCTCAGCCCACCCATTTTTTTCAACAGCAGTTAATTTCATGCTATTGATATTTGGCAACACTATTTGTTCTGTAAATACATGTCATAGCAGCTTTCCTCAATTTTAGAACAAGCAGGAGGATTTTTGTTGTTTTTCCTCCTGGTTTCTTATAGCATCACCATTTTAGTCTAGATGGTGTATAAAAGACCTTGCAACCTGCAGAAACTGAATAACCCTCCACTGACATTTACAGAAAATGTTAAATTACTGGGACTTTGTATACTGCAACAACCCTCAATTACTGATTTGTAGGAAAGCACACGGTACAGAAAAATATGTATTGGAATTGCCTGAGGCCCTATGAATATATAAGAATGCAAGAACATTTTGTTGTTCAGCATCTGAGGCAGAAACATCTTTTAAAGGTCATGCAGTCGTTTTTTTCTTTCTCACTCCTTAAAGATGCTTTTCTTCTAGTTACATTTTCTTATTTTGTAGATTCCATATACTAAAGACAGGATATAAACAAAGAAAATATTATATAAACAAAGAAAAAAGAAACAAAACATTGGAGATGTGCAATGCCTCAATTAGTCATAGGTTCTTTCTCTGTTTCATATACCGTGCCAGAATTTTTTTCTTATTTCTATCCAGAGAAGTCAATAGGTTTTAATAAATGAAGATGCCCACTGTTGAATAGACAATCAACCTCTTCCTTTACTATGAAAGACATTTTTATAATTTTACAGTTCTCAGATAGTATTAATTAGCATCCAGCCAAACTTCACCACTATAAGAAGGAAGAAAAAAACCCAACACCCTGTAGAAATTCTAAGCTTTACTATGGAGGGAAATAAAATCCATGCAACTATCACTACTGGACAACAATATATTGCTATAGAGTAAAGAACTTTCAAAGGCTGTTCATTCTATCAGATTTGGTACTGTTACAGATTCATGGATTCACGGATTTGACAGAGTTGGAAGATCTAGAGATCATCTGGTCCAACTCCCCTGATAAAGCAGGATTGCCTAGAGCACATTACTCAGGATTGCATCCAGGCAGGTCTTGAAAATCTCCAGAGAAGGGGACTCCACAACCTCCCTGGGCATCCTGTTCCAGGGCTCTGCCACCCTCACTGTGAAAAAGTTCCTCCTCATATATGAATGGAACAGCCCATGTTCCAGCTTGTGCCTGTTGCCCCTTGTCCTGTCACTGGAAACCACTGAAAAGAGTCCGGCTCCAAAATCCTTCAACCCACCCTTTAGATACTTGTAAACATAGATAAGGTCTCCCCTCAGCTTTCTCTTCTCTAGGCTAAAGAGCCCCAGCTCCTTGAGCCTTTCTTTGTAAGGGAGGTGCTCTAATTCCTCAATCATCTTTGTTGCCCTACGCTGGACTCTCTCCAGTGGTTCCCTGTCCCTTTTGAACTGGGGAGCCCAGAACTGGATGCAGTATTCCAGCTGTGGCCTCACCAGTGTAGAGTAGAGAGGGAGAAGGACCTTCCTCAACCTACTGACAACACTTCTCCTTGTGCAGCCCAGGATTCCATCGGCCCTCTTGGCAACAAGGGCACATTGCTGGCTCATGGAGAGCCTGCCATCCACCAGGACTCCCAGATCCTTTTCCTCAGTAGTGCTTCCCAGAAGAATCGCCCCTAACCTATATTGGTGCCTGGGGTTCTTCCTCCCCAGGTGCAGGACCTTACATTTGTCCTTGCTGAACCTCATTAGGTTCTTCTCTGTCTGGCTCTCCAGCCTGTTCAGGTCACACTAGATGGTGGCACAGCCCTCTGGAGTGTTAGCCAGCCCTCCTAGTTTGGTATCATCAGCAAACTTGCTGAGGATACACTCTGTTCCCTCGTCCAGGTCATTTATGAATATGTTGAACAGGACTGGGCCAAGTATTGACCCCTGGGGGACACCACTGGTTACAGGCCTCCAACTTGACCCTGCTTCATTAGTGACAACCCTCTGAGTCCTGTCACACAACCATGACTCAATCCACCTCATTGCCCCCTCATCTAGCCCATACTTCCTTAATTTTCTAATGAGGATGCTATGGGAGACAGTGTCAAAATCTTGCTGAAGTCAAGGTAGATGACATCTGCTGTTCTCCCCTTATCCAGCCATCTAGTTATAATATCATAGAAGGCTATCAGATTGGTTGAGCAGGATTTACCCTTGGTAAAAATGTGTTGACCACTTCCAATAACTTCTTGATCCTCAATGTATTTGGAGATGACGTCCAGAACAAGTCGTTCCACTATTTTCCCTGGGACAGAGGTGAGACCAATTGGCCTGTAGTTCCCTGGGTCCTCCTTCTTGCCCTTTTTGTAGACTGGTGTGATATTTACCTCCCCCCAGTCCTCAGGCACTTCTCCTGTTCTCCAAGACCTCTCATAAATGATGGAGAGTGGTTCAGACATAACATCTGCCAGGTCTCTCAGCACTTGTGGGTGCATCCCATCAGGGCCCATGGACTTGTGGATGTTTAGTTTGGCCAGGTGGTCTCTAACCCAGTCCTCCCCAACAGAGGGGGAGTCTTCCTCTCTCCAGACCCTCTCTCTTGTCTCCAGGGTCTGGGATTCATGAGGGGCAGCTTTGGCAGTGAAGACCGAAGCAAAGAAGGCATTCTGCAGCTCCGTCTTCTCTGTGTCTTCCACCACCAAGGCACCCACCTCATTCATCAGTGGGCCTACATTTTCCCTAGCCTGCCTTTTTTTACTGATATACTGAAAAAAACACTCTAGGAACCTCCAGGATTGTTGCCTTTCTGCTGTGTTATATTTCCAGCAGATATCTGAGAAGTTGAAGTCCCCCATGAGAACAAGGGCAAGTGATTGTGACAGCTCTTCCAGTTGCTGATACAAAGTTTCATCAATTTCTATGTCCCGGACTGGGGGTCTGTAATAAACTCCCACCATGGTATCTGCCTTGTTGGCCTTCCCCTTGAGTCTGACCCATAAGCACGCTACACTGTCATTCCCATTTTTAACTTCAAGGCATTCAAATCTGTCTCCAACATAGAGGGCCAGCCCACCACCTTTCCTTCCTTGTCTGTCCCTTCTGAAGAGTTGGTAGCCATTGACTGCAGGACTCCAGTTGTGTAAGTCATCCCACCGCGTTTCTGTGATGGCAACTATATCATAGTTTTCCTGCTGCACGATGGCCTCCAGGTTCTTCTGTTTGCTGCCCATACTGCGTGCATTTGTGTAGAGGCACTTGAGCCAGGGTCCCAATTTCACCCCCATCCTTGGCCCTTTACACCCAGGCTCATTAACATTGGCTTTGGTTTTATTCCCTTCCCCCTGTCTGCCACTTAAACTAACCATTTACCATGAAATAACATATTTGCATCTGGACATTACTTGAAATACAGCAGAAGTATGTGTTTGTACATTTGGGAGCAAATGCATGTCCAAGGCAGCAGGAGCTAGATCCACAGAATTACAAAGACCTGAATTGAAAAATTAAATTGTCAAATGCCTGCTTATTTAGCATCTTATCTTTGGAAACACCTGATCTCAAGCACGAATAGAGTATCCCTCTTTTACGGGCAAGTGAAAGCACTCGTTGTGTCTCGAGGTCAATGTGCTCATCCCCGTGAAGTAGAAGGTGTAGTTTTGGTCATGACGGAAGAGGCTCACCTTTGAGCTTCTAAACAGTGGGAGGCCCACCACTTTGCATGTTGGGAAACCATGAACATAGAAGAGAGAGTTCTTGTCTGGTAAAACGGGAGCAGAAAACAGAGCTTGCAAAACCCATGTCAATGCATCAAGATCTGTCTGCTCTGCTGGGCTGGGCTATGTCCTACACATTTCCCACAGCTTAGTTAAGCAGATGATTGGTCAGATTTTCATGACAGCTTATTTAGGCACCTATTTCCCTGGATGTACAGCACAACTGGGTTTTCATTAGCCACCTCTAGAGTGAATTCTGTCAAGAGTAATAGTCTTTCAAAGCTAGGTATTACACTGCCTAATTGCTGTAACAGTAATTTATATGTATGACAGCTAAGATTTAAACCCAAATTTGAGCCTATGCTCTTTTCCTTACTGTACAATCAAGTTAGCAGATTAGGAGTGCCAATGGGAGGTGCAGATGAGAGCAGGATTTTGTGTTCTTTAATGTGATTGATGCCTATAGCTGTATGTGCACTGTCCATATAAGTTCATACAGGGCTACAAACTCTTTTCTCTAGTAAGACATCTTTTATTAGTTTCTTCAAAGAAATGCAGCAACAAAAGTAAAACTTAAATAAATAGGATTAAGAAAAATTAATAAGATATCGAGAACACAAGCAAAAGAAGATACAAGATATCCAGCATGTCCAGGGGAGAAGGAATAGTGGAAAGAAAGTGACAGTTTCCATCTCCAAACACAATGCTTGTTTTGGCCATGCATAACACCGATGTGAAAACCAAATGCTACTCCTCTCTTTGTGACACAGTTATCTTTCTTCTTTTTTTGTGATCAAGAAAGTAAAGGTTTATAGTGTTTTTGTTTAGATTTTTATCCTTAGTTTCAAATTTTAGCACTGCAAAATGAACGCGAACACTTTCCTTGGAGCTGTGATTTCAAGCTACAGAAGCCACAAGGGCATGCTGAGCTATGAGTTTATGTTTAATTTACATCCCAAAGGTTTTGTTCACAAGCAGAGTGCTTAAGTATTATGCTATTTTAATAGAAAGTTTAGATTTAGCCACCAGAGAACAGGTTTGCCAAGCCCAGGCCAGTCAGCCTTATTTAAACTGCTGCCATATGACAGAAATGTATATGGGTTTTTAAGCCTTAGACAGGCTTAGTTAGTGTACCCTTGAGTAACAGAGTTGAATCTCTAAATCATGAATACTGCTCTGTCTTAAATGATCATTGAAGGATGCTTTGCCTGATGCTAACTTGCTGTGTAGCCAACATTGATATTCTTTCATTGTTGCCATTGTGCCTGTAGAATGGGAAATATTTAAACTGTAGGTTATCCCTGCTGGTGGGTTGTTTTGCTTAGGGTGGAAATCATTCAGTCACTCAAAATCACATGTCAGTTCTGCGTAACAGCAAGAACTACTGACCTTCCTGTTTAGAGGGAGAGTATTGGTTCAGTACTGTTTCATGGCTATCAGTAGAAACCTTCCTTGTTTGAATTAGATGGATATTGGAAGTGTCCTACCTTTGACTTTAAATCAGTGGCACAGACATCTGTTAGATTAGCTTGTTTGGCTTCTTCCCAAATGAGAACTGCAGGGGTGGAAAACAACATGAGTTGAGATTATTTGCCTCAGAGAATCGTTGTTTTCAATTTTTCTCTCTGTCAGTTCCAAGCTGTGTTTTATGTGCAGTACAGTCTTCTCCAATCCTTTGATATACCACTGTTTGCATTGCTCTGAAACTGTGTTTAAAGACTCTGCTTAAGAGGTTAGCAAGAAGCAGACAGCTAAGATATTTGGGAATTTTGTTAAAGGAGCTACTGTGCACTCTAGGGTTTCAAAGTAGAAGAGTGTGGTCACTACCGGTAATTACTTGTGCAGATGACAGTTACAAACTTGATAAATATTTAATAGATACAATTAGTTTTCCCACTAAAAACCAGACAAATGATGCTTTTTGCTTATCTGACTTGGTTTTGGTTTTGGTTTATCCTTATATTTCTTACCTGTAGTTTGTTTAGTAGGAATTAATATTTTTTTTTTTTTTTTTTTTTTTTAATGCATTTGATGCCATTCTTTACCATTTAAAACTCTAGCAATTCTAACACATTTATAAGATCAGAAGATATGTTTTATGCTTCAAGAACATATGTTCACTGGTAAGCTTGAATGTGGTATTTTACAGACCTCTCAAAATCTAGTTCTTCTTTAAAAGTATTGCCTGGTGTGGAAGAGCTTCTCTCTCCTATGCAGTTCTCGTCCTTACTTAGAAGAGACTGCTCTGAGTGATATAGTCTGCTGGGGGCAATCTGTGCTGTTAGCATAGTCCCTGTACTGGCATTTTTAGGATCAAAGTGAAAAAACTGCCTGCTGTCCAGAGGCTCCTCTAGCTTGGAAGAATGGTAGAGGTCAATTTTTATTTTCTGATATGTAAGGACATGGTCCTAGACCTTTGTTCATTTTGGCCTTTGTGAATATGCTACAAAACTTTAGACATTTTAATCTTGCTTTATGCAGCTAAACTTTCACTGTGTAGATTTCTAAGGGTGTTTTCTGGAGGACTTTCTAACTGATTATCTCTAACACTCCTGCAGCAATTCCCCACAGTGAAACTGGCATAGATGTTAATGCTGAAGGCAAGTGCTGAAGGCTATATGGATAGAGCTTGTTTTTTTTCCCCTGCTTATTGCTATTGCAGTACATTGAGTAACAATTTGGTGCCAAATCAACTTTAAAAGGTTGCCTATGACATTCATGTAAAGGCAGACATCACTCCAAGTTCTCAACTTCTCTACTTTCTAAATAGACTCCTCAGTACAGTCTCAGGTTGGCTGACTTCAGCTGGTTAAACATTTCCAGACACAGTCTGGAGGCTTATGAATCTTGCACTTTTATCAGCAGTGCTCTCCCATAGAGGTCTTCTATATTTAGTTCCATTTCTTAGCCTTCTGTGATATGAATATCAATCAAATCTTACTCTAACAGATCTCCTTTCATACAATATCCCAAGCTATTGATTCAGTTGTGTTAGAAGGTCTGCTATTTTAATCCTTTTTATTAAATAAAAAAAAAATAATATATCCTCCAGGGTTTTACAGTTCACATGGTTGTTTTCCAGTGGCTGGAAGGTCTTGAACTCCTTAAGTTTTAAGCAGAATCTAGGAAAGGTTGGAATCCCACATGGGTAATTTCCTCTGCTTGGGAATTTCAAACCAACTCTTTCAGCCCCAGTCCTACTAGAGACAACTGTGCCTTTTCCTTAGCTGATTGTTAGCCAGCTGCTAGCCAACCTATTGAAGATGAAAAAAACTTTCACATTCAACCCTTGCAGAAGACATCTGCATTAGGAAAGGTTTCTTTTAGAGGTTTTTGTGATGATATTGAGTGCACTTGCCTTTACTGAAGACTGTCAGTAAAGCCCTTAGTTGGGAACGTGAGGACTAATGTTTCTCTCCATAATCATATCTGAAGTAAGAATCTTATCTCTTGGTAGGAAAAAACTTTCCTTCACACAGCCCTTTTCTCCAGAAGTTTTTATTAATCCCAGCAGCTTCAGGAATCATAGTAAAGCAGTCATAGATAGACTGGACAGGAACTGACCTACTGGTCACCTAATCTGTTACTACCCTGAGCTCACTTAAGAATACGGTTTCCTTTTTACATTCCTATATTTGCTATCATTTATTCCACAAAATATGAGTAATGCAAGTGGAAGTCTTCACAACTTCTCTGCTCTGATTGCATGAAGTCTTGTAAGATGTATGGTAATACTAATGCATGCACAGTTAGGAAAAATATGCTAATGTTAGATGTGGTTTTGTGGTTATGGAGGATATTATTTCTCACAAAAAGTGAGCAGAAGATAATTCAGAAATAAATTTCACAAAGGAAATTATAGGAGGCCTAATCTAAACACTATGTTCCTAAACTGTCACTTTTAGGAATAAATGAATGAATGACAAATAAATAAATATATAAAATACTTCCAAACATCCCTTCCAACCTCAACCATTGATTCCTCTTTTTAAATGCAAGTTCAAAGTCCTAACACTACTGTTATTCTTGCTGTTGCTTTTTTTTGAGATCCACTTCAGATAACTAGCCTGAAAATAAAGAGTTTCTAAGAGTAAAATAACAAATGAACCATCAATTCTTTATTTTAGCAAGATAAACTCTGCAGCAAAAACATTGTTTTCTGTTTCAGCAGTGAGGTCATGGAAGAAATCATTTTGCCTTGTATTTTCCATGGCTCAGGAATTAGGAAAGCCAGAAAGTCTGAAATTGAAGTTATGTAATGCAATGGAAAAATATTATTATGTTCTGCTCACACTATGATCTTTGAAAAATACCCATTATGGGAGCTAAATATCAATTCAGAAGGGCTTTTAATGGTGGAAATGAATGTACATGAGCAGATTTTTCAAAAGTGCCCAACATTATCAGAATTCTGAAAGAAACCTGTCTTGCAGAAAGAGGATTTCAGCAAGAAACTGTCCTTCTGTAGTTCTCATGCTTGCCAAGACAATTTGGAATGACAAAAGTTTCTTAACTGCCAAGAATAAATTTAGAAAGAATGATGTCTCGAATATTCAAAAGTGCTTCTGTAAATGACTTTATTTTTCAGAAGTTTTGACACCACCAGTTTGAGAGACCCTAAAATTTGCTCTATGGGACCAGTTCAAAGACTATGATAAGAGTGGAAATAGTTCCTTGTAAACTCAAGGCATTTGTACATTTAAAGTGTTAGATCAACACTTAGAGTAGAAGTTCAAATAATTTGAAATGAGTAAATAGACTTGTTTTCCTCAGTTTAATATCTTTTCAGCTGCTTTAAAAAGAACACCAAACCAAACCAAATTAATTTTTATTATTTTAGTATGTAATTATGGCAGGAAAAAGTAGAATTACCTTAATTTTATCAAAACCTCATCAAAATGTTTTACCATTGCCTTCACTTAGTCCTCAAGAAGATCTAAGACAGACATTAGAAGTACAGAAGTCCAAGTACATTTTTGTTTTTTCAACTGAGAAAGCTTGAACCTTGAATCTGATTAGAACTCCCTCATTGCTATGCTACATCACAGTCTGCCTTCTGCATCCCCATTTTTGATGAGTTTTAAAATACTAATATTACTGCTGACAGGTTGGCCTGGCTGTGTAACGTTGTTCCAGCTCTTCTTCTATTCTGATTCTTTGTAGAGTTGTAATGTAGATAAACAGCCTTGACAGAAGAATCCTGGCACTAATTTCTAATTCTTATATAGATCTCGTTGATGTATATTTTAAGCTTTTTCACAGGCAGGCTTTACTTCTCTAAGAGTTGTGTACTAAAGTTTAGTGTCTCTACCATTAGTAACAGGTATTGCCTATCATGCAGTTGCTTCTGAGTCTCAAAATGGAGTAATGAAAATTGTTTACTTTCTTCTGTACTCTTGCAGCTTTCTTCACTGTTATTTTTTTTAAGCATTCTGCACCAGTTTGAATTTTCCGTTGTAGCCCTGTGCAGTTGTAGAGCAATATCTAAATAATTTACAACTTATTTCTTTATTTGTTTATTCTCTGTTTCTATATTCAGCTTCACAAAATATTTTGGACATTCTTTCTGTGTTTAACAATCCAGTATGCATGTAATCCTTGGAACAGCATACAAAATGCAGAATATATGTCAACAAGTCAGTTATGACTCCCCACGTAAAATGACTTGTTACCACTAGCATTGTGACTGTGCTGCCTTCTACAGTATACCAAGGACTTTTCTCTCCTTTGAGAGTTGATTTATTTGAAAACAGAAATGAGGACTTGAATATAAAAATATTTTTTACTGCCATGTCCATTAGGTGCAAGAAATTGCAATCCATAGAAAAGTCAATCCTATCCAATCTTTCTAATCTAATCTAATCTAATCTAATCTAATCTAATCTAATCTAATATTTTTTTAAATATAATTATTGTATACTTTATCACTAAAGGACTTTGATGCTTGCATTTGTTGTCTTTTGCAAGTAATTTTGATTAGAGAGGACCAGGGAATACACTTGTCATCAAAAGAAAATGTCACAGTTCTGTCCTGATCCCTCAGCCAATTTTTGTTCAGATGACTGTCCTGGTTTCAGCTAGGATAGAGTTAATATTTTTTTCTGGTGGTTGCTGTGTTTCAGATTTGGTATGAAAGGAATGTCAATAATGCCTATCAGTTTAGTTGTTTCCAGGTGATGTGTATATTTTTCAAGGACTTTTTTCAACTTCCCATAAAGGCTGATAAAGAGCATAGACAGAATGATGGAATGGGCAATGGAATATTCAGTAGCATAGGCGTCATGCTCAGCATGTAAACGGGGTTGGCCAGGGGAAGGGGAGTACTTGTAATCACTGCTCAGGACAGTGCGAATTCATTGAGTGGTAGAGTGACTTCTGTCATTATTATTATTGTTATTATAATTTATTGTTTTTATTTTCCTTCTCTGTTATTGTTTTATTAAACTATCTCAGCCCACCCATTTTTTTCTTTCTCTTTCCCCTCCTTTTCTCCCTCTTCTCCCTGTCCTTCTGGGGGAAGGAGAAGAACTCTGTGAGTGGCTGCATGGTCCTGGCTGCTTGCTGGCATAAACCCATGACAATGAAAATGTAATTATTTTTCTTTCAGAATAATTATGATTACATTAAAATATCAAGTGGTGAATTGATCATACTTCTGTCCTGACTTAAATATTTGAATTCATTAATGAAAAAACCCAATCATATTTTTCTAGTCACCCTGACATTACTTTTATCTGCAAAATAGTTTTTTTTCAACAAGGAACATAATGTAGGTGTTGTAAATAAATTTGATAATTGAAGAACATCAAACATTTGAAATACAATTTAAATATAAGTATTTGACTTCAATGTCTTTTAAAAAAATCAAGATTACTTTAGCCTTAAATTAAAATCCCACAACTTATTTTGGTATCATATTCTGAACTCGCAACCATAAGAACCCCAACAAGTCTTTGCTTTCCATTGCTTGCAGGAACTATTGCTTAAGTTAGAATACATACTCATTAACAATGCAAGAGAAACAGCTATAATAAGCCTATTTATTTCACTTGTCAGGGTTAGGGGCTTTTTCGACCTGTTTTCTACAAATTACTGAAGGGTAGCCCAAAATTCAAAATGTTTTCACTTGGTGCAGTTTGGATCAGTTTTACTTAATCATTTTGGTCATTAAAATACACTAAATTATTTTTTAGATAAACAGTTGACTTCATGCCTAAACTAAGGATTCTGAGGACAATTTTGGAATGTGACTCGTGTATATTAGCCATGTTAAGAAAGTTCTACAAACTAAATAAATTGATTAATTTACAGAACTTTTCAGAGGGTCATATTCAAACTTTTTTTTTGCTTATGCTTATATAAGTCTTCCCCTGGAGAATATTTGCCATGAGAACTGTAATTCAAATTGCTTTTCCACTGAATAAGCAGACAATGCAGAAGTCTAGATTCCCATCCACTTAATAAGAAATTTGATATGGTAGTTAAGTCTATGGGGAGAACACAGTAAGGGTATTGCTCCAACTCACCAAACCAAATTCAGCTCTGCGGCATGACTGCATCACTAAAAAATTATTTCTTCATTGACAATTGTAAGTGATTGTGGCAAGGCTGACCAAAGACCAGGGTTTTGTGTATGTAAGTACCCAGGAGAATATAGTTCTGTGGACAAGGCACATTATCAGGCTGCAACTTCTGGTGATTCCCTTACTCAGTGGACACTACCATCAGTTCAAAATGGACTCCTTAAAAACAAGCTGGAGTGTTCCCCCTTAAGTAGTTTCTTATCCATCTCATATGCCAGGTATTAATTCCCGGCTTATCCAGCTATGGTTTATTTTGTAGGCTGTAAACAGCTCCCAGGGAGGAATCACAGTGTGTAACTGAGGCACCACAGTAACCTTTTTCCTGCTACTCCAACTATTTTGTTTAGCTTTTTTAAGTGTACAACATGTTCGCTTCCAGAAATTATACTCTCATCTCTTCAAAAGAACATTAAAGGCAATATTAGTGTCGAACCAGCAGTGCCAGCTGTTTAATTTGCCACAAAAACCTATGAAATTCTTCAGTGGGTATATATCATCATTAAAGTTGCAGCAGACAGATAACAAGGAAAAGCAATTTTAAAAAAAGTTGCGGAAGAGAAAGCTACTTTTCTGGGAAATATGTGAATCCCATACACTGTCACATCGCCCTGAACAATGATAATTTAGATTTAAAACGAGATCTGTTAAGCAATCAATGACACTATTCTTTAGAGCTTTCCAGGGGGTGGGCGGGAAAAAGGCAAAAAAGAAAAAAAAAAGGCAAAAAAGAAAAAAAAAGCAAGTTTTTGCCAGTCTACCGTCACATGCATCTGTAAGTTAATCAAAGTGTGGAATGATAGAAGTAGGTGTTGTGAGTCAGCAGTTAGAGTCACAGACTGATTTTGTGGTCAGAGCACTACTGAATGTAGTCATAGCTGTAGATACTGCCAAAGTAAAGAACATATGAGCAATAATTCCATTGCTCATATCCCTGTAGAAATTAAAACACAAAGCACCTTATCCCCATCACAGTGGAAACAGAAAATAAAGACGCAATGTTCCTTGATAATTACACTTATCTGTTACAATAAGTATACCATATGAATTGGAATTGGAATTGGAATTGGAAATGGAAATGTATGTTATAAAACAGTCACTGAGATAATGCCTCCAGTATGTTGGAAGATAGACTAACATACATGGCACATATGGGTTTTTAGTACTTTGGGTACTATGTGGAACTGCCAAGTAAGGCTTTAAGTATGCAAATTTTAAGGTAAAATCTTGGAAATATAAAATGTTGCACGCAGAAACAAAAAGATACAAATTACCGACATTTTGTGAAGATAAGAAATTTCCTTTGTTGTACGCTCAATTGGTTCAGCAAGGCACAATGTATGTCTTCAGGTGTTTCTTCACAGAAACATTCTCCATATTTTCTTTAGTTTAAACATAGGCTCAAGAAGAAATAAAGCAGCTCTTTCTTAGAGAAAATCCTGGGTATTTTTTTATAAAGCTGTGGCTGAAGAAAGCATTCAACGAACCATTGAAATGAAAACTTAAGTTATGTTTGCTAATCTAGTGTAGTCAAAAAATAACTTAGGGTTAAAAATGGTTATAATCTTGTTTCTTTTACTCCCTAAACATAACAAGCATAAAAACCACCTGTAGTACCTTTTTGGGTGGTCCTCCTCAGTGTTTCTTATAGCCATTAAAAACCTATGAACTAGGGAACTGCATAATAACTATTATTAAAAAAAACAGTTGCTATAATCAATTAAAGATTTTTTTTTCCTGCTTTAGCTCTTATGTTGACACAATTTTTTAAACTTTGACATGGTTTATCCCCAGACTGAGACTAGGACCACAGAGTCATTCACTCAGTTACCCTATGGTGAGATGGGGGAGAGAATCAGAAAAGTAAAAGTGATAGAACACGTGCGTTGAGATACTGAAAGTTTAATAAGTAAAAAAAAAACCCTTGCAAATATTAAATAAGTACATTTATAATTTTATGTACGCAAAAAGTAAAGCAAAAAGTACACAAGCAAAGCAAAGCAGGAATTCATTCACTTCTTCCCATTGCCAGGCAGGTGTTCAACCACCCCCAGGAAAGCAGAGCTCCATTACACCTACAACAACTTGGGAGGATGAAACACCACCACTCCAAACATCCCTCCCTTTCTCCTCCTTGCCCCAGCTTTATATACTGACTATGACTTCATGTGGTATGGAACACCCCTTTGGTCAGTTGGGGTCACCTGTCATGGTTGTGTCTCCTCCCAGCTTTTTGTGCATTCTCAGCCTACTGGGAGTAGGCTCTAAAGAGCAGAAAAGGCCTTGTGTGGTTAGCAATAACCCAAAACATCAGTGTTTTACGAATGTTATTTTCATCCCAAAACCAGAACTTCACTATCCCATCTGCTAGTGAGAAAGTAAACTCTATCCCAACTGAAACCATGACAAAACTTAAGAACAGTACTATTCATGTTTTTCCCCATTTCATTCTCTCCTGGGTTATGAAAAATATATGTAGATATATGTGAAAGGACTGACTTGTTAGTTTTTACTTTTTAAATTTTTAATTACATATTATCTCACACACAGCACTGTATTTAAAGGGATATTTATATTTCTATTTACTGAGCAGGTTGTCTAACATTAGAAATGTGGCTGCTTTTAATGTACTCACATATTATGGCTATTGCACAGCAAGGCTTGTACAGCCTCTGTTTCATGGGTTGCTCTCTTTAAACTCCTTTAAGAAAAAAATAAAATCTCATCAGTCCAAACCACAGCAAATGTTAGAATGTTTCTTCTCAAAAACCTTTAAGCTTCTTCCCCTACCAACATTTCATATCCTGTATGAAGTTGCTTAAAAATTTGCTTATAAATTCTGCTTTTCAGGACAACATTCTAAATCATGTATTTTTTTTGGCAAGGTCTTCTTTCTAAAATGGCTTGAAGACAACCGGAATTAGCTAAAACTCCTATTGGAATAGTTGAATATACACCAAAAAAAAAATAGCCAAAGCCACACAAATAATGTTTCAAAGTTTTAGCAAGTGCTTTATAGTAACTTGATCTTCCATTCAGTATAAGATTAAATGACTACTAGATTTCTGAATATAAGCATTATCTGATAGATATAGAGGTATACTTATACAGAGTTATGAGGGCTGGTTTTTTTGTTTGGTTTGGGTTTGTGTTTTTTGTTGTTGTTTTTGGTGTTTTTTTTTAAAATATATAAAGTGGTATAAGCTCTATTTCTTGTATATTTCTACTTATGCAATCCCCAGACTTCAAGTCTTATATCCAAGTTTGTTTGGCATTTGCCTTTTTTCACAAAATGTTCCATATACCTTAATGTACATCATACCAAGAAATGAAGGTGTTGTGCTCCAAAAGCTTTTGAACAGCCCTAGGGGACTGCATGAAAACATCAATAGTGAGCGTGGACTAAAGATAATCTTCCCATTCTCTCATCACCAGACTACCTGAGTTATCTGGGGAGTTTGGGTTCTTATTTTGTTTTGTTTTCCCAAAGCCAACATATTTGTTAGTGTTTTTGTATTTTCCCATACTTACATTTTTGTTAATGATCTTCTCTTTTTTCAGCAAAATCCCTCTAATGATGTCCAAATGAACTCCCTGAAATTCTTTCTACTGAACCTTTTTCATTAAATTTAAAAAAAACCCAACACACTTGCCTCAGTAAAGACACAAGATTTACTGCAACTCTTCATGGATAAACCCAAATTGTATGAAGTTTCTTGTGGAAGAAGAAAATTTATTGAGATAATTTCCTATTTATTATCTATCTAATTCACATGGCACACCTTCTTGGACTCCATCATATTTTCAAAGTTGGAGTCAGTGACACTGTGCAGAATGTATTTCGCAACAGATTCAGTCCATCAGCCATGAATTATTGGACCTCATACCTGTTGTTCTGAATGAAATATTAATTCTGCAGCTCCTTTGGATATTCTCAGCCACATTTTTGATACTGGAAATGATTCAAAGAATTACAAAGCTACCTTGCAGTGATTCTGACGATTAGTGGAGTCTGAAAACATACCTTCTGTTGCCCTGTCTCCACTGCTTGTGGCACCAGTGATGGAAATTGTAGTGCCATCCTAAATATTGCTTGATATGCAAGAATACAGCATAGGAATTTCACATTTGTGACAAAATTAACTTCCTCTGAGCATCACTTCCATTAGTTTCAGCATAAAATCCACTATTGGCAACTATTGTGTTTTTCTACTTTTATAAAGATGAAAAGCGTGGTTTTGGTACGAGATTAAGAGACAAAGAACAAGCTTCCTGGACAGATGAAAGTAAAGCAAATACCCCTATTTTAATCATCAGGTAAGAGACCACAATATTCATGAGTACACAAAGAACAAATATATATATTTGTTAATCATATATATATGTGATCATATGTGAGAGTGTGTGTACATACGTATATACTGATCTTTAGTATTTCCTTAAGGAAAACAATTTGTTTAAGAAGGAGACAGATTACTTCCACCAGTGCCAGAAACTTCTTTTTTGTGGCCTACCTTCAAAGTAGAAAGACTGTGACAGATCTCCTTTTGTGCTCAAAGTTAAGATCTAGAAAGTATCAAAATGGGGTAGCTTTGTCTACACTGAACTTGTGTAATCAGAAGAAAGGATGCTTGTGATGTTATAGAATTTACATCACAAAAGGTTGTTACTCTGATAGATATATTTAATTAGGGAGCAAAAATGACCTTTTTGTTTAACTATTTCTTGTTTGCTCTCTGCTTCCCTCTCTTCTCTCCCTTCCACCAAAATATTTCCGCAGTGCTTTCAATAATCTGAAAATAGATCAAAGCCAAAAATTGTCAGTTTGTCATTCCTAATGATGAGGTGTTGAAATATTATCATGAACCTATTATGACAGTATTTGGTCAATACAAAATGCATCACTGTGAGATGAGAGGATCCAGTTAGTGTAATCGCTATCATGATGCTGGCTGAATGTGCTCCTGACAGTAAGAATATAAAGAAAACACTAAATCCTCTTAGGAATGTCAGTATCTCACCCATATTTGTAACTTTTTCCAGTCTCTGTCTACCCCAAAAAAATCTTAACTACGCAGGACAAATGTAATCCCACAGCTGTTTCCTGCCTGGTAAGCCACATACAGGCTTTTGTATTTCTTTAAGTATGAGAGGGAATAAAAATGAGATTAATAATGGGAAGATTTGCAAAGACATCATTACATACTTTATTTTTAATTTTTTTTTTTTTTATTTTCTACCATTCATGTAAGAATATATAATGAATGCTTTGCAAATATTTAATTAGTAAGGAAAAAAATGAATCCATATTACTGGTGATAATATGCCGAATATTTTTGTTTATTGTGCTCGTGGAGAAAAGTAATCACAAAAAATTATGGATTCTCTTAAAATCTGCAGGCATGATTTTCCAATCATCTCTGTTTGCACTGCCATATCCATTTATTCCCGATTCACTTTATCAAAAAATGAGATTGCAATAGGGATTCTCGTGTGACTGATGCATGTCTAAGATGTACCCAAAGGCCAAGTACAGCTTGGAAAGGCCAGTCTCAAATCACTTGTCCTGCAGACATTTTACCCAAGAAATTCTAACAGAACTAAATCTACCCAGGGATGTCAAAGACAATAAGAAAAACTTCTATAGATATGTCAGGGATAAAGGCAAGACTAGGGAAGTTGTGGGCCCTCTCTGGAAGGAAACAGGAGACCTGGCCTCCCGGGATATGGATAAGGCTGAGCTACTGAATGACTTTTTTGCCTCAGTCTTCACCAGCAAGGACTCTAACCACACCGCCCAAGTCACAGAAGGCCAAAACAGGGGCTCTGAGAATGAAGAACTGCCTACAGTAGGAGAAGATCAAGTTCGAGACCACCTAATGAACCCGAAGGTGCGTAAGTCCAATGGACCTAACGAAATCCATCCACGGGTCCTGAGGGAGCTGGCAGATGAAGTTGCTAAGCCACTTTCCATCATATTTGAGAAATTGTGGCAGTCTGGTGAAGTTCCCGCTGACAGAAAAAAGGGGAACATAACCCCAGTATTCAAAAAAGGAAAAAAAGAAGACCCAAGGAACTACAGGGCAGTCAGTCTCACCTCTGTGCCTGGCAAGATCATGGAGCAGATCCACCTGGAATCTCTGCTAAGGCACATGGAAAATAAGCAGGTAATTGGAGACAGCCAATGTAGCTTCACCAAGGGCAAATCGTGCCTGACAAATTTGGTGGCCTTTTATGATGCTACCACACACTTGGTAGACAAGGGCAGAGCAACAGACATCATCTACCTGGACTTATGCAAAGCACTTGACACCATCCTGCACAACATCCTGGTCTCAAAATTGGAGAGTTATGGATTAGATGGATGGACCACTCGGTGGAGAAGGAGCTGGCTGGATGGCTGCACTAAAGGGCTTGTGGTCAATGGCTCAATGTCCAATTGGCGACCAGTGATGAGTGGTATTCCTGAGGGGCCAGTACTGGGACCAGTGCTGTTCAACATCTTTGTTGGAGACATGGACAGTGGGATAGAGTGCACCCTCAGCAAGTTGGCAATGACACCAAGCTCAGTGGTGAGAAATTAATGAGTAATGAGAAATTACATGCTGGAGGGAAGAGAAGCCATCCACAAGGACCTAGACAGGCTTGAGAGGTGGGCTCATGCAAATCACATGAAGTTCAACAAGGCCAAGTGCAGGGTCCTGCACCTGGGACATAGCAACCCCAGGCACAAATACAGGTTGGGTGGAGAATGGCTGGAGAGCAGCCCTGAGGAGAAGGACTTGGGGGTGTTGGTTGATGAGAATCTCAAGTTGAGCCAGCAGTGTGCACTGGCAGCCCAGAGAGCCAACCCCATCCTGGGCGGCATCAAGAGAAATGTGGCCAGCAGGTCACGGGAGGTGACTCTGCCCCTCTACTCTGCACTCGTGAGACCCCACCTGGAGTACTGTGTCCAGCTTTGGAGTTCTCAACACAGGAAGGACATTGACTTTTTGTAACGGGTCGAGCGGAGGGCCACAAAGATGATCAGAGGAATGGAGTTCCTCCCCCTATGAGGACAGGCTGAGAGAGCTGGAGTTATTCACCCTGGAGAAGAGAAGGCTCTGGGGAGACCTTAGAACAGCCTTCCAATATCTGAAGGGAGCTTATAGGAGAGCTGGGGAGGGAGCTATAGGAGGTGTAGTGACAGGACAAGGGGTAACGGTTTTAAATTGGAAGAGGGGATATTTAGATTGGGTATTAAGAAGATATTCTTTCCTGTGAGGGTGGTGAGGCACTGGCCCAGGTTGCCCAGAGAAGCTGTGGCTGCCCCATTCCTGGAAGTGTTTAAGGCCAGGCTGGACGGGGTTTTGAGCAACCTGGTCTGGTGGGAGGTGTCCCTGCCCATGGCAGGGGGGTTGGAACTTGATCATCTTGAAGGTCCTTTCCAACCCAAACCATTCTATGATTCTATGAATTCTTCACAGATGCAGAGCTGTTCAGTGATGTGATGCACTGCTGAAGGGATCTATCTTTTCTAAGGCCAGAGAGGGTTGTCTGAGTCATGTATACACATACCAGATGGAATAATGTACAGGAAAATACAGAGTTTGTCTAAAATGCACTATACTGCTTTAGTATTTTCTTACTTGTAGTGGGTTGAGAAACATTACTGAACATACAGAGAGATGTCCAACAGGCTTTGTTTTCCAGGCAATAAACAACAGTGGCAAATATTAGCATTTAAAGTAATAACGTCATGTACAACCCTCGTGAGGATGAGACTGTAATTCTAACATAGCATCAGGTTAAGGCATTGCGAAGCAGCTCGATTATATGACCTGTCATATACAGGACACAAACACCGATTCAATTTGGTCCTGGGTGAGCGGTGATAAACATTGTAAAGTCAATAAAGCTTAACTTAAGAAGCTCCTATCTTCAGGCACAGGCAAGAGTCACATACAAACCTCAAGAAATGTTGCTGTGTGTAAGAACAGATTCTTCAGAAGGGTTGGTCACTGTGAAGTATCTGTCACTTCAACATATTTCACTGAATATATGAGCAGAAGAACATTGCTTTACGTGACCTTGACTGATGTATCTGATACCTCCACTTGCAATACAGTTTAGTACAGAATAAAAATACTTTCCTTTCCTTGAGGGAAAGAGCAACAAAGAAGAAAAAGGACAGTTCATACTCATAGGTTTTATTGAAGTGAACTTTTAAAACAAAATAATGAAGAAAAAGTGTAAAATATTAACCTTTAAGAAAAAAAGAGTGCTAAATTTTTAACCAAAATTGAAACGAAACTCTTTTTAAATTAAATATCAATACTTGTAATACTAAAATGAAAAGCAATCAACACAGAATAATCTGATGATAAGGTATCATAGCTTTAGGTTACAGTTTTTGCAGCATAATTTCCATGAAGCATGTAGAAAGTTGTTGCAAGATAGAATGAATTTCTTCATTTCCCTATAAGCCAGTTTAAATTTTCCTGCAATATTTTGTCTCATGCTAAAGGTAAGAGGTATTTCATTAATCTTTTAGTTTTTAGGTACACCTAAAAACTACTATTATGTGCATATATACATACATGTAAATGTTTCTTCTCCCTTTTGAAGATAATAATGTATGTATATTTTGACATAAATGTCTCTACAACAGTAAATGCAATCTGTTAAAATTAAACAGTGACTTATAGTCTTATATTTGTATATATATATTTATTGATTTGTATGTTTATATAGTACATATATTTTGCATATAAATCTGCACTTTTTAAAAATTATGCATTCGAAAAAGAAACTTTCTGAAGTTGGCAATAGAATATATAAGATTTTTTTTTCATTTAAAAAAAAATATATACTATAAGATGAATGACTTGATGTTATTCTTATTTTTTCATATTTGCTGCCTTGTCTCCAGCTTCCTGTTGGGGGTCTTTCCAAACAGAATGTAGGAATCCCTCTTTATCTTTCCTCTTACTGTACTTTCCAATATTTGTCAAAGTCAGGAACCAGCTGTGTCATTGCCATATATAGCACCTCTGCTCTTAAATCACAGTGGCCTACTGGAGTACCTGAAAATTCTACGTCCTTGGATATGTCAGTTCTCATTGAGAGCATGACAAAATTAAAGTATATCTGACAAGCATTTGATATTGTTGGTCTTCCCAAAGCCACCAACTCGGCATCTCTGTTTAGAGATCTCCTAGGATGAAGTCCTTAGTAGTTCTTTTACTAAAGTCCATAAAAATTGGCAGAGAACATAATTAAATATAAAAAGGACTACTAAAACCAAAACAAAACAAAAAAGAAGATACTTAAAATGAGACCATTGTGTGAAAAAATAATTTCCTCTCTCTTAACAAACACATCTACCAGCTTGTAATGTTTTCTTATCAAATTAGTAAAAGAAAGGCTGGCAAAACTTCACCATTATTGACCTTTTATTGGTGATCTTCATTGGATATCTGGAGTGATTCTACCTCTAAACAGCAGCTTTCATATCCATACTTGTTTCCACTATGATTGAATTCAATTTAAAATACTCTCAGCTTTGCCCAGAAAAGGCAGGGGAGCTATAATTTACAATAAGCACATTTTAATTCAGATGTGGAAAGGTAATCTAAAAACTGATTAAGGAAACTCACTTAGGGGATTTTAAGTGCACAGTTTATCATCTTTGGTAGCATTTAGCAAAGTAGAAGGTGCGATTCTAACCAATGCTGTTTCAGGGAACTGCCAGGAATACCATACACATGGCTGGCATGGTATCACCAGGAACATGGATTTGCTTTTTGGACTTTTTTTCTCAAGAAAAAAAAAAATCAAAGCAGATATTTTTCCTAATACGGATATTAGGAAAAAGTTTTACACAGAAAGAGTTATTGAGCACTGGAATAGGCTGCCCAGGGAAGTGGTTGAGGCACCATCTTTGGAGGTTTTCAAAAGACAGGTTGACACAGTGCTTAGGGACATAGTTTAGTAATGTGGGGGGTTTTTTGTGTGTGTGGTGATGTTTTTTGGAGTTTTTTCTTTGTGTGGGTTTCTTTTTTAATCAGACTTAGATTGATTGTTGGACTAGATGATCTTAAAGGTCCCTTCCAACCTAGATTATTATATGATTCTATGATTCTATAAGTACTTACGGGAATTATAGAATTGTAGAATGGTCAGAAGGCACCTTAAAGAATATCTAGTTCCAAGTGTCCTGCCGTGGACAGGGACACCTCCCACTAGACCAGGTTGCTCAAAGCCCTATTCACTCTGGCCTTGAACACTTTCAGCAAAGGGGCATCCACAACTTTATGGAAGATGAAGCACAAGGAGAGTGTACATCGTTTTACCAGTCTGCAAAATAATACTGCTATTGATGGCTAATAACTCACAGCTGTGCAGGGCAGGCAGTATAGCATGTGATAAATAAGGTAGGAAGTATTGGGCACTGTAGTGAGTTACCCATGCTGTTGAATTTTTAGGGAAGATCTAGTGAGAAGAAGATATGCTATTTTGTGAAAAGCCTGTAGGACTGCATCCTGATGAGGCATAACACATACTGCTTTTAGCATAACAACAAAAACTCTTGGAATTAGAACAAGGATCAACTTGAAGTTAGTGAAAGACGTTTTGCTCATCAACACACAGTCTCAGTCCTTCAAGACTTTTCTTTGATCTGGGCCTTCAACCTATGAAAGGTCTAACCTCTTTATATAGCTTATGTGATCAGATGCCAAAACATTTCTGCAAGTCAGTATTCATAATCAGTGCGGTTTCTTCTGAACCTCAGCGGGCAGTTTCTAATGGTAGGTTCATCAATGTTCCTCAAATGATGGAAAGGAGACACAAGTTTTCATCATCCACTCAAATGCCTTCAGAGCTATTTTCTCCCTTCTTTTTATAGTTGTAAGTGATTTTGTGGAGCAAAGATATTGGGTATTTCGAATTTACATTATGTGTTAAATGTCGTATGATAGGTATTAAAGAGAGCGGGGAAACATATGTTTGTAAAACCTTAATCACCTACAGTCCAAGGACAAGAAAACATAAGTACAGAATTCATGTTCAATAAAAAAACATGTTATGGATTCATTATTATTATAATTTAAAACTGGATTTGAAGAATTCATCCTAAATAAAAGAAAAAACCAATAACAATACAACTAATATAGACTCTGGTGCTTAAAAGTCCTTAGCTGTAGGTCTAACTTGAAGTTCTAGTACAGAATATAACAGATTAAGTCTGAACTTTAAATTTTATTCTAAAACGTTGCAAAGTGAAAACTAATAAATCCAGATACATTTTAATTTTTTTATTTAATGAGAAGTTTAATGCTGGAGGGAAGAGAAGCCATCCACAAGGACCTAGACAGGCTTGAGAGGTGGGCTCATGCAAATCACATGAAGTTCAACAAGGCCAAGTGCAGGGTCCTGCACCTGGGACATAGCAACCCCAGGCACAAATACAGGTTGGGTGGAGAATGGCTAGAAAGCAGCCCTGAGGAGAAGGACTTGGGGGTGTTGGTTGATGAGAATCTCAACGTGAGCCAGCAGTGCACGCTGGCAGCCCAGAGAGCCAACCCCCATCCTGGGCTGCATCAAGAGAAGTGCGGCCAGTAGATCACAGGAGGTGATTCTGCCCCTCTACTCTGCGCTCGTGAGACCCCACCTGGAGTTCTGTGTCCAGCTTTGGAGTTCTCAACACAGGAAGGACATTGACTTTTTGTAACGGGTCGAGCGGAGGGCCACAAAGATGATCAGAGGGATGGAGCCCCTCTCCTGTGAGGACAGGCTGAGAGAGCTGGGGGTGTTCAGCCTGGAGAAGAGAAGGCTCTGGGGAGACCTTATAGCAGCCTTCCGATATCTGAAGGGAGCTTATAGGAGAGCTGGGGAGGGACTCTTTGTCAGGGTGTGTAGTGACAGGACAAGGGGTAACGGTTTTAAATTGGAAGAGGGGACATTTAGATTGGGTATTAAGAAGATATTCTTTCCTGTGAGAGTGGTGAGGCATTGGAACAGGTTGCCCAGAGTAGCTGTGGCTGCCCCATTCCTGGAAGTGTTTAAGGCCAGGCTGGACGGGGCTTTGAGCAACCTGGTCTGGTGGGAGGTGTCCCTGCTCATGGCAGGGGGGTTGGAACTTGATCATCTTGAAGGTCCCTTCCAACCCAAACCATTCTATGATTTTATGGTTCTATGGTTTTTACCAAATGGAACCAGGTGTAAATATTTTTAAATGACCACAGAAAGGAGGTATTTTGAGTAGTACACAATGAAACTCTACACGCCCCTGGAACTGTATATGATAAAAGTGGACATGGATTGAAAAAGTAACTAGATTCCCTTGTGGAAGAAAAATCCACCAAATGCCTTTATTGTTTAAAATCTGACCTGTTCCATGTCCTCCTCCTGGTGTCTGCCATCAATCATTTCTGGAGAGGGGATGTTTGTCTCGATTGACTTTTAGTCTAGCATCGTATAAGCACTATAACGCTTTTACTGTTTCTTAAAATACTAATCAGGATATAGATACTCATGTGGAAATAAGTGACTTGCATTCATTACCTGTTGTGGTGTTCCAGAAGGGCCTGAAGGAAAACTTCTCTGATTCAGGCTATTTCACAGGTGACAACATGCCATATCACCCTGGGAGATATAGTGCTCACAACACCTTGCCAGGTTTTGGTGGCCTTTATGTATCCAAACAAAAATGTCAACACTAAGTCCTTTGGGAATGATGGCTTGGGCATCACACAGAGTTAGGATGTTTCACTAAGACAGCTGGCCCAGCCCAACATAAAAATTCATCAGCTGAGCTTGGAACACAAGTTACGAGTCTTGGCAGCCAACGTTTTGGCAATGTGTTTGTGATAAGCTGTAAAGCAGTTTGTGCTTGGCTATCAGCCTCTGTCAGTGTGGGTGTTTGTTCCAGTTTTTCCAAGCCAAATTGATCTGTTTTCTCAAGATCAGCAACACAGATCAAGATATTTGCAGGTCTGTTGCAAAATATCTTACATCTGCAAGAGAGGAGACTAGACATTTGTAGACAGTAGATCTTGAGAAGTTTTTTTGTGAGGTCAAGTGAAGTTTTCTCAAAATTCAAGAAAAATAGTTTTAAGGTATTTTAGTCTCCTGATTTAGTTAAAAATTTGGATAAATTGGTGGAATATATTTGAAAGGGTGATTGCAATATTGTTTTAAATATAGCATCTTTTCCTTAATTTTTGTTTCACTATGAAAATAAAATCAGGACAAAACCACTGGTTTAAAAGAAGTAATCTTATATATATATATATATTTTTACTTGAGCTAATAATCCAATGTTAATCATTACCCATGCCCATGTAATTTCCAGCCAGAGAATGCTTTTAATCTGGATGTGGTCTTAACTTGATAAGTACCACCTAGCTTTTTATCTTTCCTAGCTGTTTTAGAAAGCTATTGAGTTACATGGATTCTTAGGTTTCACAGAACAGACAAAACCAGAAGTAGAAAACATGGTCCAAAAAAGACTAAAAAAAACCTGAGCTGTGTTTTTCTTTGCCATTGCATAACCAGTATTAGGTAAAATGGCATTTCATGCCAGCCTTGTGGACTAAAGTAATGACAAATGAAAATAATTGCATTACCTTACTTCAGGTTGAGATTAATTGTTCCCTGAAAGTGCTGTCTTCACCACACCTTTCACTCAAAATTCAAGAAAAACCGGGTAGTTATATTCTTCACTGTATTTTTTTTTAAGTTCTGAAATGTAAAATTTTATTTTCCTGAGTATAATAAAAAAAGCAGAAGGCCATTTCCACAATTGCCAACAGTAGAAAGTATTGATCCATCTCACGTCACTGCTCCATTTCACTTGGTTCTATTGCACATATGCCATACAGTTAATATATAAGGGTTAGTCCTGTTTCCAACATCTCCATCTGGACAGTCAGATGTTCAGAAATGGTAGACTACCATCCAAAGCAATAGAGTTGGTAAGCCCACATTTGCTTGGTGCAGAAATTTCCAATGTTGCTTTGGTGAGCTCTGATATTAAACGATGGTTTTGGCTCTGTCTGCCCACTCTTGTTCCAACCCATAGCTAACCTGTCTGCCTGGCACTGGCTGAGTGAGATTGCCGTGAGGGCTAGAAGTGTACGTAGACTACAGCCAAGAACACAAAGCCATGCCAATGCAAATGCCAAACCCAGCCACATCATAACTATGGCATTGCCTGGATCTAGACAAAGAGCTGTCCAGAGAGACCGGGACACTCTTCAGCTTTTGTAGTCACTGACTGTCACTGTCTTTGGAGAAAAGCTCATTTAGTAGCAGCAGTTGACAGATAACCACAGAATGGAGTTTAGACTAAAAAGGGCAAAATTATTGCACAAAAGAAAACGTACAAAACCAATAGAATCTCTTCAAAAATCATCTTTTAGCTAATCTGCAAGTATCAGAATTGTCTTTACAAGCACCATGGTTTGGACACTTTACAAGCATCTAGGTTTGAAAAGAAGAGTCCAAAACCAGCTACACCACACTAATCACTGTCTGGAATTACTGGACCAAACTCTGGGTTTGAATAACAGAGCTAACCACAGATTTAATCTAGTTTGTTTGCCAGTATGAAGGACTTAGATGAAAGTTTGTACCTTTAAAGCACTAAGTTTTTATTGCATACCATGTATCACTGAGGATCTCAAATAAAGAAGGGAATTTTCAAGCCAATTTATGATCATACTGGATTTTTGATAAGGGCCCTTATAAAATATTATATTTTGAGTAGCTCAGTTTAGGGAACAGTTGTTTTCAAAATGAAGCTGAAGGACTTGCAGTCCTTTTGAAAGCAAATTGTTTGGAGGGATATTGTAAAATAATTTGGTGTCCACTGCAAAGCACATTCCTAATACCAATTTCATAAATGTAAATATTCTAATCCCAGAAGTGCTGCACTGACCTTTCATATTGATTTTGTGCACTTCGCCAAGAATTTGAGAAAATATGAACCATGAAGTTTGAAATACAGTGCTACATTTCTCAACTTCAAAAGCAATAACAGTCACTTTTAACCTGTAAAAGCTCTCTTAGGACAAAAACTCTTCACTTATGATAAATTTTCTTTTCTTCTGCTTTTCTCTCCTCTCTTAAAAGAAGACACTTAAAACATTTCCTATTTCTCCATGGGCAATGCAGGAACATAAGAAGGCAACATTAGCCCTTAACAATATGAAAAATAAGGGATAACAACCGTGTAGGAAATTATCTGTATTTTCCACCCTTTCCTCAGCCGGAGCAGGACATCCGCAATGCATCTATAAGACAAAGAGAGCATCTCTGGAGAGGTCTGTGATGGCACTTAGTCTTAATTGGAAACCATTTCCATTTCTTCTGACATCATCATTTCACAAAACATATTTCTTTACTGGTAGAAATCATAAATGTTATTTTACAAAGCACTTACAACCGAGACAGCTAAAAATTTAATAGAGTTTCAGCTTCTTATTCCACCTGATCCAGGCTAAGCAAATGACACCCCAAAAGCTTTCCAGTCTTATGTTGTTTTATATATGTAAAAATTTGTCACGTCATTTTCTGCAAAGATAAGGAGCTATATAAAATTTTATATGTATATCCGAGAGGCAAACAAATTTACCTCACAATCTCCTAGGTACATATTTCTTTCTGGGAAGAAATGAAAACATTGATTCTAGCTTAAACAGTACTTCCAAAAAAAATTATTTTCAAAACAGTATTTGTTATTTAGCAAGGGGATTGTTTGGATAATTAGATTTTTTATTATAGTGTCTTTTTTTTTTTTTTTAATAAAACACAAACTGAAAATATAGAATAATAACCAGAGTATTAATTTGTTGTCTCATTATTTCCAAAATTTTTCTAATCCAGTCCCTTAAGTATCAAATTCTTATCTGAAAAAAAGTTTTAAACTTGATGAAATGTGAGAGTTCTACATATGTTAGGAAGATATGCCTCAAAGTACATGAAAGCCAATGGAAGAAAATTTATGTCTAATGGATCAGGACCTAGATGCAAACTCAGCAACAGACATCACTTTTCCTAACCACAAGCCAGTAAAAATTTAAAAGAAAGGCACAAGGCAATGATTTCCAACTTTCCCTGCATGGCAGATGAGAATCCTGAGGAAGAAACAGTGTCATATTTTGCAATTTTTTACAGACACATGCAAGAGAAATGGTGTCTTTCTGAGTCCATTAAATCACAAGACAGGTTTACAATAATGTTCTTTAGCTTAACACGAGCCTATTAAAAATATTTGGAGATATCTGTGAGATCAGTTCAAACAGAAAAACCAGGAGATTGCCTAGGTTTCATGATAAGTCCGTGTGCCATGAAATCAAAGTGCCTAAAGAAAAAGCATGATTGAAATAATGAGAATAATATCAGTATTACTCATGCCAATTTAATTCGATTTTAATATATTGATTTTTGTCTTTATTTTATTGCTGTTTGTTGGGGTTTTTTTTTGGGGGGGGGGTGTTTTTGGGTTTGTTTGTTTGTTTAAATAGAGAGCCAGATCATGCCAGATTTAAAACCTTATAAGGCCTGTAAAAGTTTCAGTTCTATTGAAATGTTCTTAGTACATATTAATATTCTGAAAACATGCAGCATATCAAGTTCTTTTTGTGCTAGATTTTTATGAGGTATGTTAATGATGATGGAGTGTGAGATATTTCTCAACATCCTTCTAACACGGAAGTTACAGAACAACGTGCTTTCATTGCCACGAAATCCACACTTTCATTACAAAACCATTTATTAGCATTCCCTGTTTCATCTAGACCATTGCCCCTTACACCATATTCTCAATATTTTTCATCCATCCTTTGGCCTCCTCTGCATGGAAACAGAAATGTTTTACTGACTCATAGAGTGGGTTGTAAATCAAGATTAGCCTCTAATCTACACAAAAAAAAAGAAAAAAAAAAAAGAAAAAAAAAGACTATGAATAGATTTGCAACAAAATCTACCAGAACTTAATTTTATTACATGAAACAAACAAGTTAAAAATCCTATGGGTATGATAGTAAAATATCCATTATATGAAATGATGATTCATAAAATGAATGCCTAGAAAATATGTAGACAGCTGTTTGACATAATATCTTCCTCAATAAAACAGAGTTTTACTCCAAAGAGATCCTGTTTATTTCCTGCCTTTGAATGCTTCTGACTCAAAATCTTCATTAGCAAAGGCATTGTCTTGAGGCTGCCATCTAAATATTTTGTTTAATGTATCGAACATTTATCTGTGGCTGTTACACTTGAAATGAGAATAGGGATGGTAATATACATGCAATTCAAATTAATATTATCTTTTTTTGTTGTTCAGCTAATGAAGACTGAAATAAAGTCAAACAAAGGGGAAAAAAGCAGTTTCAAAGCAATGGTACTTTTACTAATGAGAAAGTAGTATCATACTGGCATCACTGGGTTCAAAAGATTGCACAGTTCACAGACCTTATAGCCGCCTAAAATTATCAAATGAGGTGAAAGGAAAAAAAGCTTTCTTTATTAATGAACTAAGTTACTTGATGAATGTAGTTAAAACTACAAAAAATAATTTTTTGATTTGGTTATTTATTAGGGCATCATTTGTATGGAGAAAGGTTGTTAATACATGCAAAAGGTAGCATATACTGCACCTTCCCAACAAATATGTTTTCAGTATTTAACATTAACAGCTACAAATAAATATTTGGGGGGTTTTAAGGCATTTCTCCTTTTAAAATGTGGTACCCTTGAACATGAAAACATATTTTCTAGTTTCTGAAGAAAAAAATATATTGCTCTGATTTATGGGAAGAAATGATGTATTAAGAGCTGAGCTTGTCTACAGCAAGCTTTTTTATCAGATCTGTGGATCCTTAGGGACCACTGATTTTCCTGTACTGCCTAGATTTTAACTCTAACACATGAATGCATATCATTCAACTATCGTTGCATCAAGGCTGTTTGCCACTACAGCACATAGCAAGAAAGCATGAAAATTGTGTGTTGAAAATCACTCTGAGACAACTATGGCAGAGTCATCTAAAGAAAACCAGTGGACAGGCCCTGTGATTTCAACAGACCAAAGTTCACACATCAGCTGGAAACTGACTCCTTGCCTTCATGTTACGCATCACACCTTGCAGTCTATAGTGCTGTACCACACCTCTCAGGAGGACATTCAGAATAATAATATATTGATAAACAGTTCTGGGACCACAGAGGATGATCGATTGCACTCACTACTTTATGAGCATGAATATTTAAAGACCATAATTTCTCTTCTGTTCTGAGCATATAGGTTTAGTAATGTTTGTGTCACATGGTAACTGGGTCTGTGCTATTGACACAGTTGAATTTATAACACTTTACCAAAGTCAATTAATTAAATATTTGGGTGAACTTATGAGGTCATGAGCAATAGTAACACATTATATAAATATTCAAGTAGTTAATAGATGTAAATATTAATAGAAATAGCAGAAAATGAAGAAAAGCAAGTTAAAACAAATAAAAATTCATTTCTGTTTTTTTTATCAATACTTCATAATCCATTTTGGTCACTTTAGCACTATGTCTGTAGCTGAAGGAAAAACTCTTCCAAATTTAGAAGTTCTCATTCTTCTTGGGGAAAAAAAGTGTCATTTCCACTTGTCTGGAACTACCTACTGTTTTACACTAGGAAATGAAACTTTAATTTTTGTAGAGTCTGCATCTATGAGGGATGTTAAAATTTCAGGCCAGAAGGTCTTGAATTCAGTATTTCCTATTTGGAAATAATAAATCAAATTTTATTTTTGCTGTTCAAAAAATCATGCATCTGTTCTCAAAGGTGAATTTTCACTGACCTTGCTGTTCCATCACAGATCTGTAACTGCATGATCATACCCATTTCAGAAGTGACTACAGTCTCTGCTAATATTAAATTATGGCATGGTAAAAGGTTTTGTTGCATTAGTTTTTACTGTGCCAAGCAACTAACTCTTCTTCTTCATAAACGCCATCAAAAGGCTTTGGAATTTATTTTTTCTGAGTAAAATCAGGAAAATAATGTTACATACTAGAATAAGGACTTACTCTAATGATTTATTTACAGGAGAAAAGGACTGAGTGACAGAAAAGATGTAGGGTTTTTCTTTCCTGAAATAAAAAAGGTCTTAATCAGCTAAATAAATTAATTTTTTTGCTTGATCACATATGGAAAGTAAATCTATAAGTGTAATACTCAAATTTATATCCAACAGTTAATTGTTACTTCCACATGAATTTCATGAATTTCATTATATCCATTAATTTCAGTCAACTAATTTCAATTCATCCATTTGTAGTGAATAGGAAAAGCTTTGGGACATGGCAGACAAAGGCAGAGAAGAGTAATGAATTAAATGTGTTTGGTGAATGACCCTGGATGGATGCCTGGTGCCCACCAAAGCCTCTCCGTCACTCTCCGCCTCAGCTGGGCAGGGCAGAGAAAATAGAACAAAAGGCTCATGGGTCGAGATATGAACAGGGAGATCACTCACCCACTGCCATCATGGACAAAACAGACTCGACTTGAGGAAATTAGTTTAATATATCACTAATCAAATCAGAGTAGGCCAATGAGAAATAAAAGCTAAACCTTAAAACTCCTTCTCTTCACCCCTCCCTTCTTCCCTGGCTCAACTTCACTCCCCATTTCTCTCCCTCCTCCCCTGAAATGGCTCAGGGCGATGGCGAATGGGGGTTGTCATCAGTTCATCACACCTTGTTTCTGCCGCTCCTTCCTCCTCAGGAAGAGGCCTCCTCACACTCTGCCCCTGCTCCAGCGTGGGGTCCCTCCCATGGGAGACAGTGCTCCACGAACTTCTCCAGCATGAGTCCTTCCCACAAGCTGCGTTCTTCAACTGCTCCAGCCTCAGTCCCTTCCATGGGGGACAGTTCTTCAGGAAGAGACTGCTCCAGCGTGAGTCCCCCATGGGGTCCCAAGTTCTGCCGGAAAACCTGCTCCAGTGTGGGCTCCTCTCTCCATGGGGCCACAGGTCCTGCCAGGGACCTGCTCCAGTGAGGGCTTTCCATGGGGTCAGAGGCTTTCTGGGTACCCACCTGCTCTGGTGTAGGCTTCTCCCTGCTCTGTAAACCCAATACAACAGGATTACTCACAGACATGTAGGGACTCTGATGCATTGGGATAGGGTCCTACAAGTCAGAAAAGTTCATTATTGAACATGTACAGGCACAACTATAATACAAGAACATAAAAATAATGATAGCAATAATCAAGATCATGGAAATTACAATTTATCACAAAATAGTATGAAAACCATGAAGCCCTACCCTGTGATATTACTGCCGGTTCAAACATTCTATTATTACAGGACAGTTACAGGAACGTATTTCCTATTCCAGAATCATTTTACTCACTCTCTATAGTGAAAAAAGAGACTACACAATTTGTAGAGAAATATAGCATTCTTGAGCATTATTAATCTCATCCATTTTCCACCCATAATGGATGATTGCTTATTTTTGCATCTTAATTCACAACTTTACAACTACACAGGAACAATTTTTTGTATTTCCTATGGGTTTTTTGGAATAGTTATCCACAGGTGAAAAATTGACATTAGAAGAGAAAGTTGACGCCTATTTTATTTTCCTTTTCTATTTTCTAAATTCCCTTCTCAGAAGAATGGAAATTTTCTTTGAACTCACATAACTATGGAAGTATTCACACAGTAGGAAGCCTATTTAAGTCTGTCTTTTAGCTATTTTAAAGGTGGAAAAGGGGAAGGAATAAGAATATTTACTTTCAAATCAGCTACATCAGCTATAAAATGAAGAAATATCTCAGAAATGCCTCACATTAGTCACTGTATACAGCTAATAAATATCCCTCCTTTTGGTAAACACATAATTACAGAGTTCTCAGAACTATGAAATCTTTCAAAAAATGTGATTAATTATAGACATTCACATAGCCTGTTCAAAGAATGCTGTGATTGTACTAGTGTTGCTTGAAGGCACTGAGAAAGGAAGACAATGATTTCAGGCTTTGTAGTCTTCCATTGCAATAATAAACAGAGCAGGAAGAAAGCTCAGAAACAAAAAATAACCCCACCAAGCAGAGCCAGCAGAGCAATGCAAAGCTACTGTGAAGGTGTTTTTTTGAGGCAACCAAGGATTCTCCTGACATGAGAGAACTTCATGGGTAGACAAGGTTCCTACAACCAAGCGAGTCTTTGTGGTTTGAAGGAGTTATTTTGGAATGAAGTAAAGTATCCTGGGCTCCAGCTTTCTGTAGGAAAAAAAAAATAAAATTTTTCAATCCACTTTCCAGTTGCTTTCGAAGAGTCCTAAATTATGTAGGTGTCTAAAGCACTCTTGTTCCCAAGAATGAGATGAAGAAGACACTAACATACAAACATCTACTGTCCTTTCCCTCTAGTTTCTTAGAATCAAATAATGGTTAGCTTGGAAGGGCCCTTTAAAGATCATCTAGTCAAATCCCCCTGCCATAAGCAGAGGCATCTTCCACTAGATCAGTTTGCTCAGACCCACACGGAACCTGACCTTGAACACTTCCCATGATGGGGCATCCACAACTTCTCTGGACAGTCATTCCAGTGTCTCACTGCCATAAAAGTAATCTTCCTTTTTTCCAATCTAAATTAACCCACTTCAGTGTAAAACCACTGCCACTTCTCTTGCCATTAGAGGCTCTGGTAAAAAGCCTTTCTCCATCTTTCTTATAAGCCCCTTTTATATATTGAAAGGCCACAATAAGGTCTCCCCAGAGCCTTCTCTTCTCCAGGTTGAACAACTCTCTCAGCCTGTCCTCATTGGAGAGCTGTTCCAGACCTCTGGCCATTCTCGTGGCCCTTCTCTGGACCCGCTCTAACAGGTCCATATCTCTCTTATGCTGGGGATCCCATAGCTGGATGCAATATTCCAGTTAGTGTCTCATGAGAGTAGAGCAGAAGCAGGGAACTACCTCCTTTGACCTGCTGGCTATGTTTAGTTTTATGCAGCCCAAGACACAAATGACTTCCAGGACTGTAGGACCCCATTACCAAGTCATGTACAAATTTTTGTCCCTCAGTAGCCCTTCTTCGCAGGGCTGCTCTCAATTCATTCATTTCCCAGCCTGTATTGAACTTGGGTATTTCCCCAAGTCAGGTAAGGACATTGCACATGGCCCTGTTGACCTTCATGAGCTTCGCATGGGTCCACTCCTCAGGCCTATCAAGGTGCCTCTGGATGGCATCCCTTCCCTCTAGTGAATCAACTGCACCACTCAGCTAGGTGTCACTTGCAAACTTGCTGAGAGTGCACTCGATCCCACTGACTCTGTCATTGATGAAGATATTAAATAGTACTGATCCCAGTATGGACCCCTGAAGGACATCACTCATTACTGGTTTCCACTTGGACACTGAGCCATTGACTATAACTCTTTGGATGTGGCTATCAAGACAACTCCTTATCCATCAGTCCAGAAGTTCAGGTAGATGACATCCTTAGTTCTTCCCTTGACAGCTGATGTAGTTTCTCCATTGTAGAAGACCACTAGATTAGTGAGACACAATTTGCTCTTGGGAAAGCCATGCTAGCTGTCTTGAATCACATACTTGAACTCCATGTGCCTTATCACGTCTTCTAGGAAGACCTGTTCCATGATCTTCCTAGACCACAGAGGTGAGGTAGGTAGTCCCTAGGGTCCTCCTTTTTACCACGTTTAAAAATGGGTGAAAAGTTTCCCTGGAATGTTTAAAATGGAATTTAAATAATTTTATCACTTTATCAATTTAAATATTTTATCTGGAATGGATTAAAAAAAATCATTGAGTATGTCAACCTTTTCCATTTTAATTGTCACCAGTTCTCCTGTCATATTTACCAAGGGAGATACTTTTTTTTTAATCTTCCTTTTCCTGCCAACATTCCTGTAAAAAATCTTATTCTTCTTCACATTCCTTGCCAAATTCGGTTCCAAGAGTCTCTTACCTTTCCTAGTCCCATCCCTACACGTTCAGGTGGTGTCCCTCTATTATTCCCAGGATACACATCCCTGGTTCCATTGTCTGTGCATTTCCTTCTTATACTTTAGTTTGACCAGGGGGTCCTGATTTACCATGGCTGTCTCCTGCCTTTTTTGTCCAATTTTTTACATTAAGAACTTAAAGCTTTTGCGCTCTAAGAAAAATGTCCCTAAATAGCTGCAAGCTTTTTTCACCTCCTTTGTCCTTGAGGGCAGTTTCCCAGGGAATCTCATTCACTAGTTGCTTAAATGACTGTAATTTTACTGTCCGAAAAATTCAGTGTCCTGACTCTAGTCTTCACCTGGCCCATACCCCTCAAGACTGTGAGTTGCACCAGGTGGGGAAGCCTGTAGTAAACACCAACTAAAAGGTTTTCTCTTTTGGCTTGGACCCTAATTTTAACCCATAAGCTCTTAACAAAGACAGCTCTGCTCAGTCAATCTATGCTTTTAGAGAGAACACCTCCCTTGCCCTATACCTCCTTCCTTGCTTGTTCCTTCTGAACAGTTCACTGACATTGACTCCAGTGCTCCAATCATGTGATTCACCCCCTCATGTTTCTGTGGCAGAAATTATATTTTAGCTTTCTAGATGCACAATGGCCTCCATTTGCTCCTGCATGTTGCCTGTGCTGTGTGTATTGGTATAGAGGCCTTCAGCTGGCCTATCGACCATGTCATCTTTTTAGAGGAACATGGCCTTATTCCTTTGATGTTTTTTATAGGTGTTTCCCTTTTAGTTCCTAATATATCAGCAACTCCTGAGATTTCTCTGTTCATCAAAACTCCATCTCCTTGTTCCTGAATCTAATTTAAAGATCTCTCTATAAATCGTATCAGCCTGTTGGCAAAGACCCTCTTGCCCAACTTGGTCAGGTGAACTATCAGCTCTCAACAGACCCAGCTTCTCAAAGGTAGACCCATGATCATAGAAGCTAAAATGTTGATCGTGGCACTAGCCATGCAATTCCCCTGTTCAATTCATCTCCACCTTCCTAAATCCCTTCTTCTGACTGGGAGGACAGAAAGAACACCACCGGCACTCCATATGCTTTTAACATTGCTTGAAAGGACATGCAATCTCTTTTCATGGTTCTAAATTGCATCTTTGCAGATCATTGGATCCTATGTGGAATAGTAGAAGCAGATTGTAATCTGTAGGGTTCACCAGGCTCAGCAGTCTCTCAGTGACATCATGAATACAAATTCCTGGTAGGTAGAAAAATTCTCTAGAGAAGTTATCTGGGCAGCAAACGAGTGCATCAGTGGACCTCAGTAAGGAATCTTTGACACCTAATACTTCACTTGCTTTTCTGCTGGTGGGTGGTGGGATCAACTTCGCATGATTAGCTTCTCCTGGATCCTGTCCATACCTCACATGCTCCCCACTAACCAGCCCCAGAGCACCTTATTTGTTATGCAGGAGAAGTTTAGGGGAAAGGGTAAGGTTCTTCCTTCCTCCCCAAGCATAAATGCAGACATTATTTAGGACTCAGTCTCTTTCTGCATAGCAAAATACATATTTCTACTCAAAACATTTAAATAGTGACATAAAATAGATTAGAATGAAAGAAGATTATCACAGTATGTCTTAATAACATCTAGCAAATAGGCACAAGTACAGAGAGGAAGTTTTTATATATATACATGTAAGCATGACTTACTTTAGTATCAAACTTTGATAATTTCAGTATCATCACCATATACTTTCTCTATTTTTTTTCCATCTTTTCTGCTTTGATAAAGTAAACTGTATGTGAAAAATGCTGTGACCAAGAAATACAGATTTGTACGTGGTAAAAGAGTGAACTGATTTCCACTGTCTTATAAAGTCATATAGTATTATCTTACTATGCACAATATGACTTAAAGTAATTAGCAGGGAATGCCAAAGTAATTTTAAGTGTATGCTGATTTAATAAAAATAGAACAAGGAAGCATACTGTTTCTCTTGGCTTTCTACATGATATTATATGTATTTACCTGATACATCTAACTCTTTGTCTGGAGCAGACTCGGCTTTCTTTATATCTTCTGATGACTCCAGTGATAAATTGTGGTCAGCCTCTCCCTATCTCCTTCAGTGCTGCCTCAGTGATACCCTCAGAAGAATTTCCTTCCCTCCCTTAACAGTACATTGTAAATACCCCTTACTACCTTCTGCAGTTTGATCTATGATTTACCATAAGAGGGTGTTTGCAAAGGCAAGATTTATCTCCTTTCCATCTTCTTTCACCTGAAAAATCTTCATACTTTCAGTCATTTGGAGCATTGGAGCAATCCCAAGCACAACTACAGGTGGGGTGGAGAATAGATTGAGAGCAGCTGTGAGTAGAAGGAATTGGGTGTGTTGATGGATGAGAAGCTCTACATGAGATGGTAATGTATGTTTGCAGCCCAGAAAGCCAACCACATCCTGGGTTGTGTCAAAAAAAGCATGGCCTGCAGGTTGAGGGAGGTGTTTCTACCCTTCCTTCTGCTTCACTCTGGTGAGACCCCACCTGGAGTACTGCATCCAGCTCTGGGGTCCCCTACATAAGAAGGATATTGAGACCTGTGGAACCAAGTCCAGAGGAGGCCACAAAGATGATCAGAAAGTTGGTGCACCTCTACTATTATGAGGACAGGCTGAGAGAGTTGGGGTTGTTCAGCCTGGAAAAGAGGAAGCTCCGGGGAGACCTTGTAGCAGCCTTCCAGTACCTGACGGGGGACTACGAGAGAGATGAGGAAGGAATTTTTATCAGGGAGTGTAGTGATAGGATGAGGGGTAACGGTTTTAAACTGAGAGTAAGTTTGTATTAGATATTAGGGAGAAATTCTTTAGTGTGATGGTGGTGAGATGCTAAAACAGGTTGCTCAAAGAAGTTTTGGATGCCCCTTCCCTGTGAGTTTTCCAGACCAGGTCAGATGGGTAGTTAAAGGTGTCCCTGGTCATGGCAGAGGAGTTGGAACTTGATGATCTTTAAGGTCTTTTGCAGCTCTTGCTGTTCTATGAATTATATGATTCTATGATTCCCTGTGCATCCACTTACTTGTATCTCATCACCCTTGCTGCCCTGTATTGATTCATTTATTTAATTTGGCCCATCATATGACACAATGCTTCAGCCCAAATTGGCCAAGTAGAACAGCAGGTCCATTTCTCCTGTCTAGCAGCCTCTATTCCTGTTTCTGTCTCAATATAGTTTCTGTTTATTTTAACGGTGTGAAAAGGTTGACTTGTTCTCTGTGTGCAAGATGTCATTATGTAAAACATCTTTCTACACCTCTTCTACTGGTGAGATCCTGAAAAGTCTTTATTTCTGCAGAATCTAAGTATAATACCTCTCATGGGAAATTATAGCTCAAAATGTTAATTGGGAATGTATGACAAGGAGTAGACATACAACTATATATCTGGCAAAATTGAGAAGTTAATCTCTCCTGTTGTAGGTTACAAAACTTGGGAAATTTTTAGAAGTTTAAAGTCATAATACATTATAATTTATCCTAAGACATTTTACTACAGTGACATGCGTGTAAGTGATAGAACTCAAGTTCTGTTTTGGGGTACACCCAAATTCACTTTAGATGTCATCTCTATTTTAGAGCAAGTGCTGTCTTCACATCAGCAGCATTCTTCCCTCACCTTTCCACAGAATGGATTGCTGACAAGTTCTCCTGATGGCATCTTAAAAGCAGAAGGAAGGAAATATATACAAATATGGCATTTTATATATTTTTTTTCAAATTAAAAGCCTTAAAATGATCTGATACATTATTCCAGGACATAAATTCACTTAGTGTGAAACAGTGACATTTCCAAGTATTTTCACGTACCTGTGAGAAAAGAACTGCTATAAATGGAAATAAAGAGCTCAAGTGTTATATTTAAGGCGCTAATAAGATACAGACCTTTATTTTTGTACAGAAGCTGTTTCAAGAAACTTTTTTGGGTCTGAAAGTGAGTAAATCAATCCAAGGAGAGACTCAAAGTGTCTCTGAAGCTACCTAGAATTTTGAAATGGGAGATCTGTCTGCCATACAAGCTCCGTCTTCCAGTTTATCATCTTTTCAAACTGAGCTCACGAAGGCATACATGGAATGTGCACAATCCTTCATAAATGGTAAAAGGAGCATAGATTATCTGCAGTTGCCATATTTATATAAATATTATTAAAATCCTGGGTTTCCTTAAAGTACAACAGCGCATTTATTATTTAAATTGTTTGTGAAGTGTTATCCCTGTGAATATCTGACTTCCTCTGAATGCCTGCATTTACCACTTTCATGTCATAACCAGTTTGACATTTAAAAATTTATAAAATATAATTTACTTTAGTAGTTTCATATCTGTTGCAGTTTGTTTTTACTAATAGTCCCTTCAGTTAAGTGTTAATGTTTTCACAAAGTTAAAGTCCAAACTGCCCCTCCTAATTTCCTGTTTATTTTTTGCCTAACAGTATTTCTGTTCACTTCAATATTAGGTTAGCCTTAATGTACAGACAGGTAGCATTAATTTGAGACAGAGACGGAAGCAATATTCTCACAATAAACCTTAATTAAGATTAGGAGATAAGGGTTGTACTACTAAATGAAGAAAAATGCTGAAACAGCATTTTAGAGAGGACTAATGTGTATATATGCAACAAGACTTGTGCAGAGTTTCTTCTGAAGAGAGTATATTTTTCAGTGCATGTTTGTACTCTCCCATAAAACCCAACAACCTTGTTTGTATTTGAAGAGCACTGTGCAATATCATATTCCACCCTAGTCTCAAGTTTAATCTTTAGTAATTTGTAGCAAATAGTAAACCTGACTAATAAATTAACTTTAGTGCTATATAGCCAATGACAGCTGGTTGTTTGTTCCAGGTTTAATATTAGATATCAATGAAAATTAACCATGTTAATAAATTGATCGAATGAGTATTTAAGCCATGAAGCAGAAGTCACCAAAATTTTCCTTCTTTTCCAGTAGATATCTAGGAAGAATACTGCACCAAGTTTTCATGGAAAATCTGTCAGAAAATTATTTACATTTTCTCATCACAATATAGCAGATATTGGTATTTGTAATTTTACCCATGAATTTATAATGCCACAAAATCCAAACAAATTTTGGATTACAATTTCATAGTTTGAGAGCTTGAACTCAGAGTAGCCTTGTAGGCAGATAAAAAAGCAAAGAGAAGTTTTCTTTAATCACAAATCCTGAAGACATATCATTTGACACAGGTTGCAGGTCTAGCCTAGAACTGGTTTTAATGATTTTAATGAGTCCTCAAATCCGAAGATGAAAAACATTTCATTTTCTCACTGATATTTAGCAATATAGAAAGTCAGGAATATTTGATTCCCTCCTGTTCTTTGCTGAAAATGCTGGATTACCTGCAATTTTTTTGAAGCTGGCAATTTAATATAACAATGGAAAATAGGTGCTATTTACTTATGTTTTACTCATTTTCTGTAGTTGCATCTTAGTCTTTTACTACCACTGCTGAAAGCATCAGTAACACCTTACATTTTAAATGCCTTTTAAGAATGCACTTTTACAGTGTATCTGGCTGTATGATGAGTTTAAATATAAAGACAAGCTAATCACAGGTTTTTAAGGATTTTGCTCTGGATTTCACAATATTAAGAAATACACAACATTCCCAGGCTGCTTTTCTTGCTCTTGCAAAGCCTAGTGAGACAAAAATGACATTTGGGCTAGGTACTGCTAAAGCAAAATTTCCATGGGATTTATAGATAACGGAAACAATTTGCCTGCTTTTAAATGTATGCTCTAAAAATTGCTGAGATTAAAGTTGTGGTTTAGAGATGTATTGCTTAGAGGAGGAAATGGTTGCATGACCCACAGTCTCTGACTGTATCTACTGATTTTGTAAGCAAACAAACCATGGTTCTCTCTACGTATAAATATCTGTCCATAGCAACAGAGCATGTATAAGTAGGATAAATCATAGAATACCAACTTGGAAGGGACCACCAGGACCATCTGGTCCAACCTTTCTTGGCAAATGCACTGTCTCTACAGGATGGCCCAGCATCCTCTCCAGCTGAATCTTAAAAGTGGCCAATCATGGGGATACCACCACTTCCCTGGGGAGATTATTTCCAATGGTTAATTGTTCATATTGGGAAAATTTTTCCTCTTATGTCCAGTCAGAATCTCCCCAGGAGTAACTTGTACTCACCAACCCTCCTCTTTTCCATGTGACTCCTTTTAAAAAGGGAGTCTCCATCTTCTTTATAGCCACCCACTAAGTACTGAAACATGGTGATAAGTTCTCCCTTAAGTTTTCTTTTCTCAAGGCTGAACAAACACAATTCTTTCAGACTTTCTTCATATGACAGGCCTCCCAGTTCTTTGATCATCATGGTGGTCCTCCTCTGGACCACCATCTTCTAGTCTAATGGTGATGAAAACCTAACACAGTATTGCAGGCGTGCCCCACAAGCCCTGAGTAGAATGGGATAATGACTTCTTTGTCTTTGCTGGTGATGCCCTTGTTGATGCAGTCCATCATCCTGTTGGCTTTCTTTGCCACAACATCTCATTGTTTACTCATCTTGAGCTTGCTGTCCACCAGGACCCTCAGGCCTCTTTCCACAGAACTGCTCCCCAGCTGGGTAGATCCCAGCCTGTGCTGTACTCCTGGATTGTGTTTTCCAAGATGCAAGAGCTTATACTTCTCCTTGTTGAATTTCATAAAGTGATTGTTTGCCCACTCTTCCAGCCTACCCAATGTCTTCCTGCAGGGTCACTCTCCCTTCCAAAATGCCCACTTCCCTGCTCAGTTTATCATCAAACCAAATGTAGGTTTACCATGACATATTAACAGCCTCTTGTATTAACAGTCTCTTGTATCCTGTGTTGTAAGAATAGTTGCCTAGACCAGTGTACTGTGTTTTAAATTGCCATGCCTAACACCTTGGGAGGGAACATTTGGGACATTTCAAGTCAAGTGTAATGTCTGAGCCAGACTTCTGAAGGTACATGTACTATCTGCATTCATGAATTCTTCTATGTCTAATTTGGAAAAGGTGGGTCCCATATTCAGCTTCAAATACATTTTTCAGACACGCAATGTCTGCACATGTTCAAATACCTGTTTCAGACTAAAAAAGTAAATACCCAGTCCCTGCAAGGAGATCCACAAAAACTGAATGAGATGTGCAAGTTTTCACATGGTCAGTGGAATGAGTTCCCCATGAGTACCCCAGGCAATGCTACAGGCTTGGTGAAGAGTGGCTGGAAAGTTGCCCAGGAGAAAAGGACCTGGGGGACTTGGTGGACAGCCAGCTTAACATGGGCCAGCAGTGTGCCCAGGTGGCTAAGAATGCCAACAGCATTCTGGCTTGTATCACAAATAGCATGGCCAACGGGAGTAGGGAAGTGATCGTACCTCTGTATTCGGCACTGGTGAGGCTTCACCTCAAGTACTGTGTTCAGTTCTGGGCCGCTCACTATGAGGACACTGAAGTGCTGGAGCATGACTAGAGGAGAGCCACCAAGCTGGTGAGGGGTCTAGAAAACAAGTCATACGAGGAGAGGCTGAGGGAACTGGGCGTGTTTAGTTTGGAGAAGAGGAGGCTGAGGGGAGACCTCATTGCCCTCTACAACTCCCTGAAAGGAGGTTGTAGAGAGGTGGGGGTTGGCCTCTTCTCCCAAGTGAATAATAACAAAACCAGAGGAAATGGTCTAAAGTTGCAGCAGGTGAGGTTTAGATTAGATATTAGGAAGAATTACTTTACTGAGAGAGTGGTCAGACACTGGAACATCCTGTCCAGGGAGGTGGTGGAGTCACCAACCCTGGAGGCATTTAAGAAATGTGTCGACATGGCACTTCATGGCATGCTCTAGTGCCTGAGATTGTTGGGTTGGGGTTTTTTTTTTGTTTATGTATGGTTGGACTCGATGATCTCAAAGGTCCCTTCCAATCATGAAGATTCTGTGATTCTGTGAGTTATGTTCCATCCACCCTTTCAGACTCACCCATCAGTCTCAGTGATGCTCATGCCAGAGCTCTTGGATCTCCTACACAGCCCAAACCCTTGCTTATGTATTCACTAGTACGCAGGCAGACAGGCTCAAGTTAAATCCTGGCTGTTGCAGGCAGCAGGAACACTGTCCTGCCCCAGGCCCAATGACGTTGTCATCTCTAAAAGCTGGGATTTAGATTAGCTAAATTCCCTTTTGATGGGAGACGATGAAATGAGCAGAAGTTGATCGTTAAAAGAGACAATCACATCTTAAGTATGGAATTCTTCCTGTTAGAGTGTTGCCACTAGAAGAGCTAGGAGGAGAGAACGAGTGCATAAGAGAAATTTACACATTCCCAGTATTCTGGAAAGAAGCAGAACTGAATTCTTCAGGGTTTAATCCAAGAGTTGCCTCATGCTAAATTTTGAAGATATCCTAAGAATATTTCTAAGAGCTTGATTTCCTATTCCCCTGAGAACAAGGCTCATAAAGTCTGGGTGTAACTCTAGGACATCTTCACTCTAAGCTCTGTTGCTACAAGAGTATGCAGCTCCTAACCTAGGTTTCAGGAACTGACTCCTAATTGTAGGATTTGACCTGTAAGTATGAATGTAAATGGGAAATGGGAGATAGGGCAAATCTCCTTATGGCAAATCTTTCAGTTTTCAGGAAGCTTCTCTAATAAATACAATATTATGGCCAACAACATTTTCAGATCTGATCCTATACTCTCAGTGAAAATGTCTGCCTGCCCTCCCAAATGTCATGCCAACAGTGGGTATCTTTCTGATTCTAGTTCTGAATGCACTAATTTGAGATCCACAAACAACTAAATTAGGCTTCCTTGCAGCCACCTCAGTTTTCCAGAGTCATCTACTGAAAGATATTTGTGGCTACCCAGATTTTTTTCTTAGAGATGCTTTATAGCTTTGCCAACAAGAGAGCTGTTACCATCATATTTTTGAACTAAAATCTTGAGATTTTTCATGTGGGAATTGAGAATCACAGCATCATTTAAGTGAAACTGTCTTCAGACATCAGGAGAGCTACACAGGAACATTAAAGGTCTCTATTTTGGCGTATCACATAAATGTCGGGTCTGAAAAAGATAAGCGTGACTACCTCCAGTCCAAGACGCTTGATCTCTGAGGGCAAGCCCTTACCATTTTACTTTTTTTTCAAACCTTACTCATACTTTTATGATCTGGATGACAGAAGCATGAAGTTCATTTGCTTGTTTTACAGCTTCAAGAGTAGGAAAGGGCAAGCAACCTGTGGGTGAATCTTACAGAGGCTGGACTATAAAAGAGCTGCAGGGGAAAGGTCACTGGGGCAAACAGTAGAAGAAGCTATACAAATGAGTGAGAAATGATGATGGTTTTGTTATGAGAGAGACATTAGCAAGGAAAGAAACAAAGCATTACTCTGTGAAAGAAAGCAGAACGCCTTATACACCTACTGGAAACAACAGGCACAATTAAGTTACCACTGAAAAGCAGCGTGTCTGTCTTTGGACCCATAATTATGACTGCAAACAAAAAAGAGTTAAATTAACTAAATCTCAAAGAAAGACAGAGAAATCATGCGTAGCTTCACTGAGGATGAGGACCACAGCACCAAACTTAATTAAGTGGCTGAGACACAGGGTGGACGTTTATCAAGCCCTCAATATACTTTTAACTTCCTGGGTTTGACACTCCAAGTGTAAGTCAGGGATTACTGAGTATTAGAGGGAAATCTACTTGAGCATGGCAACAGAGTTTACAGTTTGATAAATATTCTAGCTGAGTATTCATGGTGAGCAGTGTCTTTTTCAAGTATGTGCACAGCCTGTGAATTGATTATCTCCACCTAATGTTCTTCTTTAGGGCTTCTACTCAGCTGCAAAGTGGCAAACAGTTGATCAGAATCAAGGATTTTATAATAGATGAAAGCAGATGTCTGGCTGGGAGATCATGTGCATGAAGATGTTAAACAAAATAACTAGCAGACGTCTACCTATTTTATCACCAAAAAGCATCCAACTCAAGAAGCAGGGAGCAGCCAGCTTGCTGATTTGTACATTTTTGAAAGATAGATTTTTTAGCAACAGCTTAGTCTTTCAGTAAGGAGCTTTCTAGTGTCAGATCTTTTAAGTCAGTGCACGTCTGGCAAGATCACTCTTGAGGGTAGGAGAGACCGTACTGATATGGATTACCGTGTGAGGCTGACATGTCATTTTATTTTCTCCCCCCCTACACCTTACCCTGGCCTTTTTCTTTATAGCTCAGAGGACAGGCTGTAAAATATAGTAATTTTAGAAGTGTATGTATTGTTACCCAGCTGCAGGGTGGCTAGTTTACAAGCTGCAAAACTGGGAACAATAATAGTTTGCCAGTATTGAAACTGGCCTACTTTGGGGTTCTGTAAATATCTGGTGCTGGTTTGGTTTCTGCAAAGGTACTGATGCTTTATAATTTTTAATGTGCTGAAGTCTGAAGACACCCCCAAAATTCTGGAAATTCAGTTTGAAGAGTGAGCATTTGCAGACTAATCTTAATCCTAATTTTAAGAGTAACCTTAATTAACAGGTATTTGAAGAGTAACTATAATTTTAAAGATTGAGTAATCCATTGCGCTACCTCTATTTTTTTTTTTTTAATCATCAAGGGTTTTAGACATTTGTAAGCACTTATTTTGCTGTATTATTATTTATTTTTTTAATTACACCTAATGAATCAGTGTTATACAAGAAGGAAGGCTACTTTGAGATGAATAAACCAGAATGCAAGGTATGGGAGGAAATATTACAGAAACCTAAGATCACCTAAAACATTGAAAAATTACATTATTCTTATTCATTATTTTTCTACTTTTTAAATTAATGAGCTTTTATTTAGAGTTATTTGGGGCACAACAGGATTCAGCAATATACTATAACGAACAAAACATTTTGCTGTACAACTTCTTTTTAAACGTTGATGTGTACTGTATTTGTAGTATAATACACATTTCTCTAAGGTTATTTTATTGTTCTGTCTGGTACACTTCAAAGACAGTTTTGACACACAACTCAAGTCCCATTGCACAATAATGCAACACTGCCAAACAAAGGAATACCAATGATTAGACCTATTCTACAGCGTAGTTAAATAACCGTATTTTCTCCTTGTTTAGTCTTTTACCATGAGAGCATGGAGGGTATTTATGTATGATTTGTATATACATTTACACCTTTCTTCTCCATCTCTCTCCAAGATAAAACAGATTTTGCACCTTAACTGGATGACACCAGTATCCTAATATTTATTATCTCTAAAACCCGTGCTTTTAAGAAAATGACAGGCACAAATATTTTTTTGTCAACATAAAATATCAAGCTGTTTCAAAACCACTTAATTCCTTCTCCTCAGGAAAGCAATACAGCCTGATGATTAAAATCTACAGCAGCTGTTAACTGGCACAGGCACTAGTCATGGTGTTGTGATAGCACTAATAATGAAATGTTTGGGTGAATGTGTCATCATTCAGTGTAAAGATGTACCCTGGGATATCCAAAGCTCTATATTAGAAGATTATCAAGTTTGAGAGACATCTTATATTAAATGTATATAGCAAGAGGAAACAGATAACTTGAATGTAGGTAGTAATGAAATCAAACAAACATGAAACAAAAAAACAACCAACCAACCAAAGACGGTCCATAAGTAAAAAAACCCAAACCACCCTTACACCCTTATGTCCCCAATAAAATTATTTATTTCTCTTAGATATAGTTTCTAGTATAAGTTTGTTGACTAGCTGAGGATAGAAAATCTTACTGATGTCATTCCATGGAGAGAATTCTTGAATTTTAGTTGATAAAGATATACTGATTATCTGTTGGAAAACAAAAGGTCTTTAACAACAACAAAGTGTTATTAGCAAAAGGAGAGACGTTACCCTGGTAGTGGTTTTTGCTGTTGTTTTGTTGGGGGTCTTTTCCTGGTCAATCTGAGGGATGAAAGCAAACCATGTAGATTCCTATAATGATGCTCAAAGAGTTGTTCAGGAAAGTTTCGAAATGATGTTCTGATCCATGGCTAAAGGCAATAGTCTCTTCCCTGTTTTGTCACAACAGTATGTTAATGCTTCAGTCGATGGTAACAGTGACAGCTCTGTCAGTCATTTCAGTTGTGGAAATACCCAGAAATTTGGGGCTGTTGTGGTTTAACCCCAGCTGGCAACTGAGCCCCACAGAACGACTAGCCCACTTGTCCCCACAGCAGGATGGGGGAGGGTGAAAGTGACAAAAAACTCTTGGTTTGAGATAAAGGCAGTTTAATAGGTAAAGCAAAAACCACGCACATAATCAAAGCAGAACAAGGAGTTCATTAGGTGCTTCCCATGGGCAGGTAGGTGTTCAACCATCACCAGGAAAGTGGGGGTCCATCATGCTTAACTATTACTTGGGAAGACAAATGTCATCATTCCAAATGTCCCTCCCTCCCTTCATTCTTCTTCTCCCAGCTTTATATCCTGAGTGTGATGTCGTATGACACCACCTCAAGTACTGTGTTCAGTTCTGGGCCGCTCACTATGAGGACACTGAAGTGCTGGAGCATGACTAGAGGAGAGCCACCAAGCTGGTGAGGGGTCTAGAAAACAAGTCATACGAGGAGAGGCTGAGGGAACTGGGCGTGTTTAGTTTGGAGAAGAGGAGGCTGAGGGGAGACCTCATTGCCCTCTACAACTCCCTGAAAGGAGGTTGTAGAGAGGTGGGGGTTGGCCTCTTCTCCCAAGTGAATAATAACAAAACCAGAGGAAATGGTCTAAAGTTGCAGCAGGTGAGGTTTAGATTAGATATTAGGAAGAATTACTTTACTGAGAGAGTGGTCAGACACTGGAACATCCTGTCCAGGGAGGTGGTGGAGTCACCAACCCTGGAGGCATTTAAGAAATGTGTCGACATGGCACTTCATGGCATGCTCTAGTGCCTGAGATTGTTGGGTTGGGGTTTTTTTTTTGTTTATGTATGGTTGGACTCGATGATCTCAAAGGTCCCTTCCAATCATGAAGATTCTGTGATTCTGTGAGTTATGTTCCATCCACCCTTTCAGACTCACCCATCAGTCTCAGTGATGCTCATGCCAGAGCTCTTGGATCTCCTACACAGCCCAAACCCTTGCTTATGTATTCACTAGTACGCAGGCAGACAGGCTCAAGTTAAATCCTGGCTGTTGCAGGCAGCAGGAACACTGTCCTGCCCCAGGCCCAATGACGTTGTCATCTCTAAAAGCTGGGATTTAGATTAGCTAAATTCCCTTTTGATGGGAGACGATGAAATGAGCAGAAGTTGATCGTTAAAAGAGACAATCACATCTTAAGTATGGAATTCTTCCTGTTAGAGTGTTGCCACTAGAAGAGCTAGGAGGAGAGAACGAGTGCATAAGAGAAATTTACACATTCCCAGTATTCTGGAAAGAAGCAGAACTGAATTCTTCAGGGTTTAATCCAAGAGTTGCCTCATGCTAAATTTTGAAGATATCCTAAGAATATTTCTAAGAGCTTGATTTCCTATTCCCCTGAGAACAAGGCTCATAAAGTCTGGGTGTAACTCTAGGACATCTTCACTCTAAGCTCTGTTGCTACAAGAGTATGCAGCTCCTAACCTAGGTTTCAGGAACTGACTCCTAATTGTAGGATTTGACCTGTAAGTATGAATGTAAATGGGAAATGGGAGATAGGGCAAATCTCCTTATGGCAAATCTTTCAGTTTTCAGGAAGCTTCTCTAATAAATACAATATTATGGCCAACAACATTTTCAGATCTGATCCTATACTCTCAGTGAAAATGTCTGCCTGCCCTCCCAAATGTCATGCCAACAGTGGGTATCTTTCTGATTCTAGTTCTGAATGCACTAATTTGAGATCCACAAACAACTAAATTAGGCTTCCTTGCAGCCACCTCAGTTTTCCAGAGTCATCTACTGAAAGATATTTGTGGCTACCCAGATTTTTTTCTTAGAGATGCTTTATAGCTTTGCCAACAAGAGAGCTGTTACCATCATATTTTTGAACTAAAATCTTGAGATTTTTCATGTGGGAATTGAGAATCACAGCATCATTTAAGTGAAACTGTCTTCAGACATCAGGAGAGCTACACAGGAACATTAAAGGTCTCTATTTTGGCGTATCACATAAATGTCGGGTCTGAAAAAGATAAGCGTGACTACCTCCAGTCCAAGACGCTTGATCTCTGAGGGCAAGCCCTTACCATTTTACTTTTTTTTCAAACCTTACTCATACTTTTATGATCTGGATGACAGAAGCATGAAGTTCATTTGCTTGTTTTACAGCTTCAAGAGTAGGAAAGGGCAAGCAACCTGTGGGTGAATCTTACAGAGGCTGGACTATAAAAGAGCTGCAGGGGAAAGGTCACTGGGGCAAACAGTAGAAGAAGCTATACAAATGAGTGAGAAATGATGATGGTTTTGTTATGAGAGAGACATTAGCAAGGAAAGAAACAAAGCATTACTCTGTGAAAGAAAGCAGAACGCCTTATACACCTACTGGAAACAACAGGCACAATTAAGTTACCACTGAAAAGCAGCGTGTCTGTCTTTGGACCCATAATTATGACTGCAAACAAAAAAGAGTTAAATTAACTAAATCTCAAAGAAAGACAGAGAAATCATGCGTAGCTTCACTGAGGATGAGGACCACAGCACCAAACTTAATTAAGTGGCTGAGACACAGGGTGGACGTTTATCAAGCCCTCAATATACTTTTAACTTCCTGGGTTTGACACTCCAAGTGTAAGTCAGGGATTACTGAGTATTAGAGGGAAATCTACTTGAGCATGGCAACAGAGTTTACAGTTTGATAAATATTCTAGCTGAGTATTCATGGTGAGCAGTGTCTTTTTCAAGTATGTGCACAGCCTGTGAATTGATTATCTCCACCTAATGTTCTTCTTTAGGGCTTCTACTCAGCTGCAAAGTGGCAAACAGTTGATCAGAATCAAGGATTTTATAATAGATGAAAGCAGATGTCTGGCTGGGAGATCATGTGCATGAAGATGTTAAACAAAATAACTAGCAGACGTCTACCTATTTTATCACCAAAAAGCATCCAACTCAAGAAGCAGGGAGCAGCCAGCTTGCTGATTTGTACATTTTTGAAAGATAGATTTTTTAGCAACAGCTTAGTCTTTCAGTAAGGAGCTTTCTAGTGTCAGATCTTTTAAGTCAGTGCACGTCTGGCAAGATCACTCTTGAGGGTAGGAGAGACCGTACTGATATGGATTACCGTGTGAGGCTGACATGTCATTTTATTTTCTCCCCCCCTACACCTTACCCTGGCCTTTTTCTTTATAGCTCAGAGGACAGGCTGTAAAATATAGTAATTTTAGAAGTGTATGTATTGTTACCCAGCTGCAGGGTGGCTAGTTTACAAGCTGCAAAACTGGGAACAATAATAGTTTGCCAGTATTGAAACTGGCCTACTTTGGGGTTCTGTAAATATCTGGTGCTGGTTTGGTTTCTGCAAAGGTACTGATGCTTTATAATTTTTAATGTGCTGAAGTCTGAAGACACCCCCAAAATTCTGGAAATTCAGTTTGAAGAGTGAGCATTTGCAGACTAATCTTAATCCTAATTTTAAGAGTAACCTTAATTAACAGGTATTTGAAGAGTAACTATAATTTTAAAGATTGAGTAATCCATTGCGCTACCTCTATTTTTTTTTTTTTAATCATCAAGGGTTTTAGACATTTGTAAGCACTTATTTTGCTGTATTATTATTTATTTTTTTAATTACACCTAATGAATCAGTGTTATACAAGAAGGAAGGCTACTTTGAGATGAATAAACCAGAATGCAAGGTATGGGAGGAAATATTACAGAAACCTAAGATCACCTAAAACATTGAAAAATTACATTATTCTTATTCATTATTTTTCTACTTTTTAAATTAATGAGCTTTTATTTAGAGTTATTTGGGGCACAACAGGATTCAGCAATATACTATAACGAACAAAACATTTTGCTGTACAACTTCTTTTTAAACGTTGATGTGTACTGTATTTGTAGTATAATACACATTTCTCTAAGGTTATTTTATTGTTCTGTCTGGTACACTTCAAAGACAGTTTTGACACACAACTCAAGTCCCATTGCACAATAATGCAACACTGCCAAACAAAGGAATACCAATGATTAGACCTATTCTACAGCGTAGTTAAATAACCGTATTTTCTCCTTGTTTAGTCTTTTACCATGAGAGCATGGAGGGTATTTATGTATGATTTGTATATACATTTACACCTTTCTTCTCCATCTCTCTCCAAGATAAAACAGATTTTGCACCTTAACTGGATGACACCAGTATCCTAATATTTATTATCTCTAAAACCCGTGCTTTTAAGAAAATGACAGGCACAAATATTTTTTTGTCAACATAAAATATCAAGCTGTTTCAAAACCACTTAATTCCTTCTCCTCAGGAAAGCAATACAGCCTGATGATTAAAATCTACAGCAGCTGTTAACTGGCACAGGCACTAGTCATGGTGTTGTGATAGCACTAATAATGAAATGTTTGGGTGAATGTGTCATCATTCAGTGTAAAGATGTACCCTGGGATATCCAAAGCTCTATATTAGAAGATTATCAAGTTTGAGAGACATCTTATATTAAATGTATATAGCAAGAGGAAACAGATAACTTGAATGTAGGTAGTAATGAAATCAAACAAACATGAAACAAAAAAACAACCAACCAACCAAAGACGGTCCATAAGTAAAAAAACCCAAACCACCCTTACACCCTTATGTCCCCAATAAAATTATTTATTTCTCTTAGATATAGTTTCTAGTATAAGTTTGTTGACTAGCTGAGGATAGAAAATCTTACTGATGTCATTCCATGGAGAGAATTCTTGAATTTTAGTTGATAAAGATATACTGATTATCTGTTGGAAAACAAAAGGTCTTTAACAACAACAAAGTGTTATTAGCAAAAGGAGAGACGTTACCCTGGTAGTGGTTTTTGCTGTTGTTTTGTTGGGGGTCTTTTCCTGGTCAATCTGAGGGATGAAAGCAAACCATGTAGATTCCTATAATGATGCTCAAAGAGTTGTTCAGGAAAGTTTCGAAATGATGTTCTGATCCATGGCTAAAGGCAATAGTCTCTTCCCTGTTTTGTCACAACAGTATGTTAATGCTTCAGTCGATGGTAACAGTGACAGCTCTGTCAGTCATTTCAGTTGTGGAAATACCCAGAAATTTGGGGCTGTTGTGGTTTAACCCCAGCTGGCAACTGAGCCCCACAGAACGACTAGCCCACTTGTCCCCACAGCAGGATGGGGGAGGGTGAAAGTGACAAAAAACTCTTGGTTTGAGATAAAGGCAGTTTAATAGGTAAAGCAAAAACCACGCACATAATCAAAGCAGAACAAGGAGTTCATTAGGTGCTTCCCATGGGCAGGTAGGTGTTCAACCATCACCAGGAAAGTGGGGGTCCATCATGCTTAACTATTACTTGGGAAGACAAATGTCATCATTCCAAATGTCCCTCCCTCCCTTCATTCTTCTTCTCCCAGCTTTATATCCTGAGTGTGATGTCGTATGACACGGAATATGCCTTTGGTCAGTTGGGGTCAGTTGTCCTGGCTGTGCCTCCTTCCAACTTCTTGTGCTTGCTGGCAGGCCTGTGTGAGGAGCAGCAGTAACTGAAGCATCCCTGTGTTATCATCAACGCTGTTTTCAGCACAAACCCAAAACATAGCCCCAGACTAGCTGCTATGACAAAAATTATTCTAACCAAAACTGGCACAGGGGTTTATGGAGAATTTGTGATCTCATTTTAATTACAGAGGTACTTCTCCTTATGGGAGATTTATTTATTTATTCCCAGAAGAACAAGCAAAGTGTACTATACAGGTCAAACATCTAACACTTTCAGGGAACCACTATGACTAACACAACCAAGATGTTATTTATTTTAGACTTCAGCCTTACGTTAATTATTATGCCAGCAGAGACCTTCAGTACTAGGCTTCACTGAAGACACTTCTATATAATACATAATTCAGGAGTGGTTTTACAGTTGTATATATGTATTTACTTATACCTGTATTTTTCCCTTTTATATTTATATAAATGTAGAGTGAGTACTTCCAAAGTACCTTTGCAAAATTTTATTTTTGAAGTGTTTACTTGTAACGATCAATAAACAAACTGTGTGTAACTGTGTGAAATTATTCTTCACTCCACTACAAAAATATATAAATTAGAATCACATAACAAATTTGAAAACAATCTATACTGGAATGCAAAACAGTTTATCTTCTGATGGGAAACACTTTTAGGCATCTAACACATTCATTTTTATTCTTCCCCAAAAGAATTCTTGGGGAAAAAAGTTTTACAGCATCTGCCTAATCTTTTCTTTTTGTGCGCTTTCAAGATACGCTTAATTTATCCAGAGGCAGACTCTAGGTACTTCATGATAATAAGTCTAAGAGAATATGCATTATTCAATAGATTGACCTATATGCAAATGAATAGAACATAAACATTTTAACCTAAAAGTGCTTTTTCTTATATCATAGTGCACTCTGTAACCGCTAAAACTGTACCTCTGAAGTGCAGAACATAATATTGTCTTTAATGAATAAGTTTGAGTGGCTTTTTGAGACAATACAATCTCATGGATCAAGCTGTGGTCTAAGAATGAGAAACTCTGGATCTCTAATCCTGGTTCTGGCTTTCTACCAGAAGAAAATCATACCCCTTTTGCCTCTCCTTTGCTTATTAAAAATGTAAATTATATCATTGCAAAGTATTCTTGAAAATACTGGTTAAGGCACATAAGTGTTTAATTTACATATGTGAAAGATTGTAACATATGTTTCTACATACATGTGGCTACTTAAAGACTTATTATATAGTCATATTACTTTATACAGTATGACTATACGTTGTAGTCATAATACATCATACAATAGGTATAATTTCTTTAAAAATCAAAATCAATTTTTTCATTGAGAATGTCCTCTAGTGTATTTTTACAGATGTAAACTTACATACCTACTTTTTTTTCTTACAGTACTGTATGTTAATCAAGTATTTCCTTGAATAGCAAGATGAAAATAAGGACTGACAATTGTATATTGTTCCTATTTATTTAAAAAGATGGAAAATTAAGGAATCTTTCCAGAACTCTGCTGATAACACATACAAAAAATTGCTTTTTCCTGCTTCCTTCCTTAATTATTTCTGAATATATCAATAAGAAACTATTGTATTTTTTCTCATTTTTATGGCAACCTGATTGAGGGGAATTTTTTATCTTTAAACTAATTTTAACCTTTTCCCCTAATAGGCTACATAGAATTTTCTTTAAAGAAGGACATATTTTGAAAGATGCCAAGAAACCTTCCTTCTGCACATAACATGTTGAAAAATATAGGTAATCATGTTATACAACATTAAGCACAATTATATCATGAAGGTCAGGGAAGAATATAGAGAACTTCAGCAGAAAGTACAACTGGTGATACATCTCCCCCAGTCACTTTTATCTCAATAAACCCTACTAAAAAGCTAGAAAATGACAGACATCTACAGAGATTGCATCATCCCAGATTATGATAGGTTGAAATCCAAAAATAAGAAAACACAAGAAACTAGAAATTTAAGGCTCCAGCTTTTGCAAAGCAGTGAAACAGATTAGCTAGTTAGGTTAGGAGGGTATTTTTTCCCCGATATTGTTTCTTTTGAAAAGTATTGCTATGTTTATCAAAATGCCAGTTAGTTGCAGAGATGTGGACTAAAATAAAACAGCTGGAGCACAAAGACTGCTTAGCCCATGCACAGAGAAAAGAAAAATGTGAAAGATGCTTCAGGGACTCTTGGTGAGGTCTGGACTCGTGTACCCAGAAGAATGTGCTCTTTCGATATTCGGGAGCACAAACACAGTAAGAAGGATGATAATTGCTAGATAATTGCTAGAAGAAAATCCTAATGATTAGAGCATAGGAGACGGGATGTGACAGGCCTTTCAAGAGTCTATTGCAAAATGGCAATGGCGAGGTTTCAAAACTCGGTGTTCTTTCTATCTCATTTGATATTAATGGGAGTTGCAAGTGCCAGCTCCTTCCAGGAGCAAGTCTCAAATTAGCAGCAGCCTCACTTCCTCATAGACAGAAAGTACTCATGCTATTGGCATGCAACGAAGAGGAGTAAAATTGACTCAGGAGTTAGAGATTGTGATCCCCCTGGTATCAAAGGCAAAATGAGAAAAGGAAAATTGTCGCTTTAAAACTCCTCCCTAGAAGCTGGAAGGAAGAATTGGCAGGAACTGGCATTAGTTTTTTCTGAGCCTATAGATTTCAGGTAGTTCATTTGCCCTGCTCATTTGAAAGCAGATATTAACCTTCCAGATATTCTCTTCATGACAACTGTCAGTGCATGCGCTTTTTAAGACAGAGATCTAGTTCCATATTAAAAAATAAACACACTATAAAAAGTCCCATAAGAAATGAACCTGAGGAGAGTGAAAAAAAAGGCCTTTATCCAGGTCTTGTATTATATTCCTTGTAAATTGTCTTTCTTTTTGGTCTGTTTTGCCTCTTTATAGCTCTGTATCCTTCCGGAGTGGAACACAGTAACTCACCCTAGATATTTCTGGTATTATCTTCCTTGGCATATACCTTCTTTAGCATATATCTTCCTTTGTATACACAAATAAAAAAAAAAAAAAAAAAAATCCCCATAAACAACCCAAATTCCAACAGATTTAAAACACCACTCTTAAAGTGGAACATCTGTACAAGTATTACAGTTTATTATTTACTGCAAGTCGGATTTGTTAAGCTGTATTTCTATTTACAACCCTGACTCTGCTCTTTGTTGCTGCAAAAGGTCTCAATTGGTCACAAAATCATTGTCTGCCATTTAGTTTAGTGCCTGATATGACCTGAGCACTCCGGTCGATGTACTTCAAGGGGTTTTTTTCAATAGTTTGATGCATAAGCACTGATTCATCTGGCTTTTTTTAAGGTTTTATAAATACTGTGGCTGTTCCCTAAACAAAACCAGTTCTAGAGCATTGTTGTTGCCATAAGCACTCTGGTTACAAACCCATCTGTTCATGTCTGCATTTTTATGTGTCTGGATTCTTTCTTCCAGGCATTATATGTACCATTACCACTTATGCTTAATAAATTATCTTTCTTTAAACTACCAGAAAGTTTCTGGTTTGCTGCTGTTGATGAAACATAAGAAGGAACAAGCAACTTTAAGTTCCAGCCCTATTATTGCATACACTTTACACTTTTTATAGGATTTTATTTTGATTTTATAAAACTGAAATAAACATCTCTTTCGATAAGAAGCAAAATCTGTAGCCTTGTTGCTCAGGGACAGTAAATAATAAGATTCTTATATAAGAGAGAAAAGGATTCAAGATTTAAAATGCCTCCAGAAACCTCTGTTCTGCTTACAAATTCATCCCCCACACTGCAGTCCTCTAATGAAAAATAATAAATTTTGTAGGCACTTCTACCTCCGACAAAAATCCCTAATGGAAAAGAAACAAATATCAACACAATCCTTCCTGCTGCCCATGTGTTTAAATGAACACTCTTCACCTGTGGTAAGGTTCATACAAGTTTTTAGTATTCATTGAGATGAACCACTTTTCTCCCCAAAGCTCCAAGCTACTAGTTTGTTCATTTTAAATCCCCAGCTGAAAAGCTTAAAGCATGTGCTGGACATTTTAGCTGCTTCTCTTTACCTTACAACTAAAAGAAGTCCAGAGTTGCACCTTTTGCCGTTTCTCTCAAACAATTATGTGCTACCAGTTTTCATTTTGATCAAGTACGTCAGGCGCGGTAATTTGCATTCTTTTTCCCTTGATTTCACTAGTCTGAAAAGCTTTGCATCGCTGTGATGTTGGCTATGCTATGAAAAACAAAAGTGGAAAAAAGCGCAGCTCGTAGCCTGTTGAATTTGTCATTCAGCAGATGAAACCTGTGAATTTCAATCATGCAGCTTTGCTGTTTGCAGACACATTCTATACAATGACTGTTTGTACTTAGCTGCAACTGCACCTTTTAAAGATGATTTTAAAAAGAGACACATTTTATAGAAACCCGCAAGAACAGAAATTATATTACAGAAAAATTAATTCTTTTTGAAAAGTTTGATCATGGATTAGTAAAAGTGTTTCTAAGTGAAGAAATTTGAAGTACTGCAAGTTTAGTTTGCATGGGAATACAAATTCCAAGTGCTTACTCAAAACTCACTTGGTACACCATTCAGCAAGTCCAACCCAGTAAATAAATTCAATGTGAAATTCTACTAACACATCTTATATTGAGTTTAAAACATAGAGCTGGAGTCCATGTGCACAGGTACATGCAACAGATCAAAGAGATGAAGACAGGGTTCCACCGCTTGGTGAGCTGAGCGGGAGCTGGATTAGTCAGCAGGTGATCTTTACAAATTCAAAAAATTAATTGAACTTTTAGAGGGTGTCACCAGACTAATTTTTCCAATTCTGTTCCCACACCGCTGATGTGTATTAGTTAGTTCAATAAGGAAATCAGGATCTGTATGTTTCATACTGATTTTCTGGATTTTCCCAGCCTAGAAGCATACGTTCTCTTCTTGAGGAAACCAGATCTCAAGGGTGGGACCATGTGTGCTGAGGGTGTTTTTGAATACAAGAAGTGCTGCGTTGTCCTGAGGAGCTGGGAACAGCGTTAAGTCCGAAAGCTCAGACGTAGGTGTGGTTACTGAAATGCTACGGAAGTGCAGAGATCTGGTGTCACCAGTTCATCTCCAATACAATATCACCCATCTTTCCTCCTCTCTTTCCCCTTCTCCTCTGGCCCCAACTCTGCTGTTTTTGTGTTTCTGCAAGTTCTCTTGAAAGGACCTGTAACTTTGGAACACAAGTTAGGCAATTACTGTATCTACCTTTAATCATATTCATGAAAACTGTGGGAACAAAAAGAAAAATTAAACAACTCTTTGGTAGAAACTTGTACTTTTGACCATTTTAAAAAATACATTGCATTATTTCTGTGAAAACACAGACAGGTTAAGCCCTAATGACTTAGTTCCTCAGATGGTCTTGTACAATTTTGGTACAGTTAAGAGAGGTAGGACTGGAGGAAATCAGAAGATGTAAGCACAGCCTTTTCCCTCTTACCTCATCACATAACTTAAATAATTTGACCACCTTGTTGTTTACTAATGAGTCTGTACACCGCATATTTATTGCCATCCCCAATCCCTGGCATGATCTCTTTGCAAACTGCGAGGAAAGCTGCCCACTCTCAACCAGGTACAGCTTTTTTTATTCTTTTTTTTTTTTTTTTTTTTTTCCTCTTAAACTTGGAACTTCTGTCGCTTAATCTGAAACATCCTGAATACGAAATGCAGAATGAGAATTTTGGCTTTCTTTAAAAAGATATCATGGCCTAGATCTTCCATCTCCTTTCATGCTGTTTTGCGCTGTTCTAGCAGATAGGAGCAGCAGGGCAGCTGGCACAACTTGCTGCCCAAGGAGTGTTCTGAAGGGAAGAAAATCCCTTGGTGGCATTGTGCCAGGAGAGCTGTCTTATTTCACTTCTCTTTGCAGCCTGCAATATGAAATACATGTCAGAGGACACCTTGGAATCTCCCATTTTGGGGTTTTTTTTTTTTTTTTTTCTCAAAAAAATTTTTTTTTTTTTTTTTTTTTTTTTTTTTTTTTTTTTTTTTTTTTTCCCTGTTAAACTTGGAACTTCTGTAGCAAAACTTTATCACTTGTTTGCTATTCCCATCCGTCACTGAATGAAATGGAAGGAAGGACCTCTGTAGCTTCTGTAGCTATTGGGGATACCTATTTCTTAAGGCAGCATCTGAGCATTAGTTCCACTAGAAGTAATGGAGCAAGGAAGCTACAGAGAAGATTGGGTAAACTCCAAATATCACCAATGTGGGCAACAGTCAAAACATTTTGTGAGCTTGATTCCTTACAAACAGAAGTGGTATGAGTTTAAAGGGAGAAACTTTGAACATATTTACCAAGGGTCACATAAGAAGGTACAAATTTGTATTGAGATGCACTGGGGTTTTTTTCAGTAGATTCCGGGTTACTTGTCTGGAACGATACCTTTTGCAGATATACAGATATATAAAAGGTGAAGTTTACAAAATATCAAATGGACTGTATTGGTGGGGGACAGAAGGAAAAATACAAAAAGAAGGGGAAAAAAAAAACCGAAGAAATCTTCAACAAAATATTTTACTGGAGCTAGAAAACTTAGAATTATTTAATCAATGTGTAAATCAGGAGTGAACCGATCTATTCTTCTTTTTCAGAGTCTATGTAATTTCTTGCACCATATTGATAACACTATTCACAAGAAATATAAGAAGCAATAAGCTTAAAAAAAATGGGCAGCAAAGTAGTACCCAAAGAGAGTTAATCCTTCTACATTCCACTCTAGTTGTCTGTACAGGAAATTACTGGTATTTCAGGAACAGGACTGAGGAAAGCTGAGTTTGATTATGGTTCTTAATCAACAGAGCATCGGGCTGTAACAGGGCTTAAAAGAACACTTTCTGAACTCAGCCAGGGATCTGACACAGTAGAAGAAGATCGGTTGCATGAAAGAAGAGAGAAAAGTGGAATAGGGATAAAAGAGAAGATAAGATGAAGGGAGGGAAGAAGATGCCAAGGAGGAAAAGTCAAGCAGGAACTGCTCCAATATATATGACTGAAAGGTGAGAAAATAGGAAGACTGTAAAGGTAACTGCAGCAGAAGGATATTGAAACAAAGGCATGCAGTGATGGTAGCAGAGTAAGTGAGTTAGCAGATAACTGTCTTTTACACATTTGAAACAAGCCACACAATAACAGTGAAGGTAAAAATCTTTAACCGGAACATAAAATGATCATCTTTAACAATTTTTTGACTTTTAGATCATGGTGGTTTTGATAAAAGTAAACAACAACAACAAAAAAACCTGCTCTCTTTCTTTTGATTGCTGGACTAAATCCTGAAGCATTTTCAGTGCTTGCTTCAAAACGCTCACCAGAGGCAGTTTGCCGTCACATCAGCACAGTCTGAGAAATCCGTTTAATTACTTTGCATGGTCATAATGCTTAGGTCAGTCCACATTGCCCTTCCTTCTAACTGCTATGTAGAATAAGCCTACACAAGAAAATAAAATACTTAGATAATTGTGAGAAGAGGTGTATAGGCACTTTTGATGAGGGAGCTGTATAATCACTAATATTAACAACTATTGAGTATGTGAAAGATTTCAGCAGAAGGGAGCTGAGCACCTCGAGTGGTTTTGTAGCAGGGAGTTCATACTATTAGACTTAATTCATACTATGGATGTGCGAATTACATTTATTTTTTTTCTGCTAGTTGGATAATAATGCAATAAAATATTCTGATGTGTTAATGTGTCAGATTGGAATGTGTTGAATTGGGTGATGAGGATGATTTAATAACATATTTGCCAATAGTCAAGTTGGCCTGCCCGAAACCAATGATTTGAAAACACAGTAAAGGCAATGGACCATTAATGATGATGAAATGATGTAACTGAACTGATTGAATAGGATTTTGTGAGGGATGATAATATAGAGATATAATTTACACAGATTGGATTGTTTAAGTTCTCGGAGACTACTTTTATTTTTAGGAGGTGTCCTCATGATTTTATTCAAGATTTTTTTTGTCATCTTTCAGTAAAATATTAAGATAGTAAGTTAGCAAAATATTGCTTTGCAAAACACGGCATTAATTCTAGTCACAAAATTACATTAACTGTGAGTACTGATTGCCTTTGAAATATGTCTAAATCTTTTTGTAATGACTTTAACTCAGTTAGTCAAAATAACAAATATTAGTCAGGCTGCACGAACATAATTTCAGTTTAATCCAACTGTCAGTTAGTCATTTAAATAATACTACTTTTGATTTAACAAGTTATTTTATTTTACTTCACTGAATTACTTCCTTCAGCAATTATTTTTAACTTACAAGGAACAGCATTGGCAAGTGTTATATGTATAAAAACCCCATGCACAGCAGTTGTTTTCCAACCTGTTTCTTATGCCAGTCGTACGGCAAGAAAAGGAAATGTTATCCTTATGAAACTATGCCAAAATGTACTTTTCAGGATGTTCACCAGCTTTTTCCACTCTACAATGAAACTTAGTATTTTCTAGAGAAAAATGGAGTGCCCTATGTATTCTTTCCTTTAGCAGTATTAGGAGACATTGAGCAGAACTGTCCTGCTGAGGAAATTCATGCTGGCTCCAGGGGAACAGCCTGGGAGCAGAGGAATGGCACCGGGGAGCCAGCAGCTATTGTGCTTTCTATGTGAACGACAGCAATTTTCCAACCTGATCCCACCAAGGTGAAGAGAGAAGAAAGGAAACAAAGCTTCCAGCAAGCCAGGCACAAGCGAAACAACTCCTCAGAGAAAAGGTCGCTTTTGCCACAGGAAGAAGGCAATGCTTCCTGGGTGTTTTTTAACAGGCAGAGCTTGCAGCCCAGGCTTGTTATCTCTGCCTATTGAGCAGCATGAATACCACCATTAAGGTGTAAGTCTTCTGTTTTGCAGGAAATGTTACTAGTTCGATACTTTTACCATCATATATACTCACATTTTATCAAACAGATGCTGATAACTAGAATAAAAATTAATATCAACATATAAATAAATAGTTCTAAATTAGGCTTAAAATTATGTTATTTAAAGGATCAAAGTCCCCTATGACCTGATTAGAGATCAAGAAGGTGATGGCTGCCTTTTGGTGTGACTCTTAAGTAACCCGACTACAGCATAAGACATACCTGCATTTAAAAATAACTATTATTTCCAAGCAGAAACCAAATATCTCACTCAGAAGTTAGAGTACCATATAACAAGGTCCAAGCCAGCCCAGAAGCTTCAGTGTAGTGGTTAAAAGTTCTCATCTCAGTGGAAAGAAAGGAAAGAACAAGATGATCTGGTGGCACAGACACATAAACTTCAAACATGAAGCAAGACTTTAAACATAAGAGTTTCTTTAAGAAGGGTGTAGAAGATGAGGTTTCACAATGTAAAATCTGGAAAGTAAATCCTGAAAATGAACATTGGGATAGACCTTTAGCTTTTTAAACAACTGTGGAAAAGTTGTATTTGAAATACTGGTGGGGTGAGGAGGCTTTTTGTAAGCACATCTGAGGGAAGAAATGTATAGCAAATTTACTAAATAATACATACACTTAGAGACCTGAATATGAGCCCTTTGTATTACAAGGATTGCTTTTCCTTGACAAGCATTAGATTGTGTTTCATACTATCATGTCAAATGAGGCAGCAAAAGCTCGACAAACAACACATACCACAATGAAAAATGATACGTTACTGTTCCAGTGAAATACATGCAATCAAGTGCTGTCTTACAAAAGCCAGCAAACAAAGAGAAACAAGGATCTTCTCCCCCGTTCTGCAGAAATGAGGATTCCCATTCTTTTCCTGAGAATAATGTGAACAAAGAGTAGTCTATGACTAGTCTCCAAGCCAAACTCTGTCGAAAGACATGAAAACATTGCCATTGATAAAACAGCGTTAGATCAGAACCTGGAGAATGCAAGAAAGTGACACCCTGCAGATGTGAAAGTGAAGAAGACTCACCCATGGATAAACCATAAAAAAATGTTAAAAATTAACTTTGCAGAATAAGCAACTTTTTAACCTTTCTGACTAAGAAGAACAGATAGGAAAAGCTATAGCAGAAATAAAAATCCACCAGGGTGTTTTGCATTGAGTATTTCAGGCTCACAAAAATTTCTGTCAAGACTTAAAGAAAGTTTTTCTACTTATTTACTAGACAAAATAAACATGGTAAGACTCCCTTAACTATCAGATATTAGATGATTCTTTGGCATACCCAGGCATTTTAGAAAGAAAGACAGTAAAACTAAACTACTAAATCTGATAATATTAAAAAACTGAGGTAACAGGAAAAATATTAAAGGATGTAAATATTAAGGTATGTTAGAGAATATACTAAATACCCTTGTTTAGGGATCACTGAAGCTGTACGTTCACAAATGACAGGCTATATTACAACTTACAGTAATTAGATAAAGACCATTAAGCTACTAACTTCTAGGGTAATCTGAACTTGTTGAAATAAAATACTACCAAATCAACATGGAAAGTACTACAATGAAAACAGCAAACATATTCATAATGGCAGCTATAAGTGCAGAAATGCAAATGGAATTGTTAATAATATAGCCAGTAAAAGATAGACATGTTTATCTGAACACCAATAATGTAGTTTATGAAATGCTATATCTATTGAGCACAAAGTGTGAAATGCTTCTGGGGAGCTGATAGCATGAAATATGATTAATCAACACACAGTGTGAAAAGCATCTGCTGTATAAAAAATGCTCCAGTAAAACATTATCTAAAGCGTGGTTAAAAAAATAAATAGAGTTGAATTCAGATTACCAGTGTATGGGAAGTTAAATAAAGACAAATTAAAGAACGTTAATAAATGTAGATCAAAGAAAAATTACTGATTTATTGATGAAAACCACCTTGGCAAGAAGACCAAAAACAACTATGGTGAAGAAAACTGATACTTAGCATAACTGACAGTTTAACTTTACTTTTCTGCTGCTAGGATGTAAGCCATGCACCCTACCAGAGAAAATCAATTACTCCTAAACTACGTATTTATGGCTCAGAAAAGGTGCTTCTTAAAAGAAAAATCGAGTAATCTGGATCCCTCTTACTTTATCATCTGTGCATGGCGCCACAGAATGATTTGGATGCACAACTAATCAGATATATAACCCCATTACATCAAGTATGACTATATATAAACTACATGTACATTGTGGTCTATTTTAAAACATATCTATTATTTAAAATAAACCATATGTATCAGAAACTCTGCTAATACTAGTCTACTTGCATGAACTGGCCTAACCATTTTACAACTTTTGAAGGACGCAAGCAAAAATAACCACCAATATGTGCTTTTAATCATCTAATTGATTTTAGTGGAAGAATTACTATGCATATACTGCAGACCATGCAAGCAATTCGTAACATCTTTAAAATAAAATATAGCTCAAATAACAGCTTTATAAGACAGGAGTAGTCTCTTTGCTTTCAGTGAGAGGGGAAGCATGAGAGACTGACTGTGCTTTCACAGCTGGAAAGGCCTAATATTGGACTTGGAGAGAGAATTGTGCAAGTGACTTCACCTCTGGAAACTTCAGGACTCCTTTCGATACAACAGTAATTGCTGCAGTTCAGGGATCTCATCAGCACAGAGTTCACCAGTGTGAAATTCTGAAGCTGTTTATGTAGTAAGGCATGACTTAGAGTGAACTTAGAGACTCTCTTTGTGGGCTTATCTGATGAGCCAGAAGTGCAAGCCCTTAAACCTGAATGACTGAGCACAGACATGGAAGTGCTGCAGGACAATGTGGTATCTAAAGATTGGTGAAAACACTTGAGTTGACCTTCTTGCTGGGTGTGGAATTTCAAAACAAAACTTTTCCAAGTGCAAACCGAAAAAATTAAAATATTAATGCTGCATCATCAAAACAGGGGAGACTACTGATCACAGCCTTTTGGTGGATTTGAAGTGAGGAGGAGTGTCAAAAGGGTCTTCTATAGCTACAAGAGGGAAAGGATGAAAAAGGGAAAGTTACATTTAATCAGATATAACCACTTGAAAGAAGGAAATCGCAGCAATTCTATAATTAATAGGAGAAAGCGTATTGGAGGGAAGGATCTGGCTCTAAACTTCAAGCACTTTCCAGAAAGCTGAAGAAGAAACAACGGAACTGCTTTGTCTGTGCTCAGAAAACATTAAGTAACAAAGATGCTACTAACTTTGATTTAAGGAAGCTTAAAAGTGTTAGTCAGCAGGGTAATGTTCAAAACCTTAGGCTTCTTTAACACATCAAGTAATTTTCTTCGCGTATAGAAGGGACAGAACATACATAAGTAAGATTTACGTTAAGATAACTGAAGTTGGGGTGACACAGTGGTATCATCTACATAGTAGTATATAGAAAAGTTCAAGGACACAGCTCTGTTGCTACTGTGCACTTGTGTATTTTATTAAATCGTTGAAAAGGTTTCTGATGCAGCCTTGCTCCACACCAGTCAGCCCTCTCCCAGGCTTTTCCTGGGCGCAGCTGATGGTACAGCACAGGGAGGTCCCGTTGAATGTCATGAACACAATCAAGTTTTGTGAGGAAAGAAGTTTTAATTGTACGGATGAGACCTGTGCCACTTTTTCCTTGTGGACAAAGGAAAAAGTCTTGACCTGTTTTATTTATTAGTACAGGTGCAGCCAGTAAATCCCACTCACAGAGAATTAATGTTCTCCAAGAGCTAGATATAATGAACCCTGCTTTCCTAAGGACAGAGGTACTATAGCTGATTGATTTTCATGTCTAAGCAGTTGCAAAGTGTGACTAGTTTTACTCTTGGGTCACGCAATTATATGGTCTCCTTTTCTCTCATTTCCAGCAGTACATGAGCTCAGCTTTCTTCACAGCTGAGGTATTTGCAGTCCATCTTCCCTTATCTCCTTCCTATTTCTCTAAAACTTAAAAACTGTAATAGCATGTGAGACCTCTATCTATTTGTAAGATTGTGGAGAATTACAAGTTATTATTGAATGGGAAATAGTGATAAACAGACAGTGGTTAATAATTACCAAAAACCCAACTCAAGTATAAAAAAGCAGAAATAGGAAAATATGGCATATATCGCTTCTTTGACAATATAACAATAAGATGATCTCTGCTTGTCGCTTTCCTGAAATCCACACTGATAAGCTTATTTCACAATAGCTAGTAAATATTTGGAAGTTACTATAGTTTCCAAATACTTCCAATCTCATTTTCAGATTCTTAAGACATTTCAACAGCAATACAGACTTTCCTGAATATTTCTGAAAAACAACCTCAAGAATAATTTAAAAACAATAGCACAGATCAACACTGGAGTTATACTTCACCTGTATGAATTTAATCAAATGCTAATTAACCATCCTTTTTTTTATATTTTAGGTACCTTTCATGATACTTTTCAGTCAGTTATGCTGGTTAGTCTGGAGGAGTCGAAGATTGACTTCAGTGGACTTAACGTTTGTTTTATCTATGAGAATGTGCCCTTTTGAGTTTGCAGAAAGGACAAAAAGACACAAGAAATATCTTTTCCTTAATCTTTTTCATGTGATTTATAACAGTTATGCCAGTATTTTCAGTATTATTAGCCAAGACTTGTAGAACAGCATATTATTACATTCTTTGCCAAGAAACTACGGTATTTTTTTTCTTTCTGTTTCATTAAACAGGTCATATGGTCCGTATTAATGTAAGTATTAGCTTCTGCAGGCTGAATGATTGTGAAGGTAGATGCAAGTATGGTGAATATGATCAAATGTTTGTGCACCAACAGATTTTATTTATTCACACAGGCACATTGGTGGCATGAAGAAAGTTGTGGATCTTCAGAAGCCCTCAGTCTTATAGATTTTTTTCTTGCAGGTGGTCTTTCGGGCCTTCAGTTTAAAAATCCTGGCCCTGAGACAGCATTTTTTAATCAATATCCAAGCATGTTCTGTGGATGTGATCAATAATGCTCTCAGCCGGTGAGGCCCTGTGTGCCTGCATGAACTCTAAGGTCACAAAAAATTAAATGGAAGACGTACCATCACAGGTTAGGTTAACCAGGGGGCGTAGTATGCATTTGGGATAACACAGTTTGTTTTTCATCTCCACTCCAATACCATCACTTTGAGAGTTTTAGAAGAAGGTTACTATTTTCTCAAGTCCGTGTTCACAGAATTAAGTAAATGATGGGCTAGAAATGCATCTTAATTTAAAAAACAAGGAATGCCCATATTTGATAGTGCAATGTTCTACTAATAAATTAATCTTACAGTTACAGAAATTGTAGCTCTTGCTTTAAAAGCTGAATGGTTACATTTTCTCTTAGAGGTGCTGCAAAAAGCCAGCTTTGGTGTAACAAATCCCCGTATTTCTACATAAGGCTGCAAAATACTAAGGCAATACCACAGGTGGAAGAACAATTAAAAGGAGCAGCTTCATTACACATGCTGATACTGCAGTCCAATGCCTGAAAAATAGTTTTTAATTTTTTTTCCCTGTTGCGATTGTTGCAAACACAGAAACATATCTTCTTTCTTACTTGTTCGGGAAGAGACAAGAGATTCATTAAGCCTCTTTCTTACTCCTAGGAGAAAATGGATTAGGTTTACATCTTCAGAGTCAATCCCAATTTAATACATGTAATGATTCCTGTGTCCTTTGTATGAAATTGGGTCTTCGTAGGACCTATACTACCTCTCTGCTTGTTTTTGATTCCAGAAACATAGAGGACTTTGGATACAGACTGCAACTTTTTAAAGGGAAATGTGTAGATCATGACCTACAGGATTAATATGGAGATTTAAGGCCTACAGTATTACTGGTCATCATATCTTCTGTTTGCTTGTATCACATAAATGAAATATAATGAAGACAAACAGTATACTTACCACTATTTGATATTCTGTGTATTGTAAGGGGTAATTTTGAGATAAACCTAAACTGTGACAGGGGCTGCCAAGCTGCAAAGACGTGAAAACAAATCTCCTGTTTTCTAACCCTGCACAAGAATTAATCATTCTCTAAACTGTTGATGTGAGGAGGCAAAGGTAGATTACATAAAATAGAATATTTACATAAAACACGAAATTTTAGATAACTTATCTAAAGTGTGTGCAAGAAGGTAGCTGTTTGTATACAGCTTGGAGAAGAGGAGGCTGAGGGGAGACCTCATTGCCCTCTACAACTACCTGAAAGGAGGTTGTAGAGAGGTGGGCGTTGGCCTCTTCTCCCAAAGGAATAATGACAGGACCAGAGGAAATGGTCTGAAGTTGCGGCAAGGGAGATTTAGATTAGATATTAGGAAGAATTACTTTACTGAAAGAGTGGGCAGGCACTGGAACAGCCTGCCCAGGGAGGTGGTGGAGTCACCATTCCTGGAGGTATTTAAGAAACGTGTAGACGTGGCTCTTCAGGGCATGTTGTAGTGCCCAATATTATAGGTTTGTGGTGGGGTGTAGTATGTGGGGTTGTGGGTGTGGGGTTTAGTTGGTGGGTGGTGGTTTTGGGTTTGCTGTTTTTGTGTTGGTTATGTGGGTTTTTTTTGTTTTGTGGTTTTTTGTTTTGGTGTGCTTTTTTTGGTTTGTTTTTTTTTTTTTTGTGGTTGGACTCGATGATCTTGGAGGTCCCTTCCAACCACTAAGATTCTGTGATTCTGTGATTCTGTGATATGTGTGAAGTTTATTTTTTGCTTGCATGAAAAACCAATTCAGCAGCAAATTTTCTAAATCCTCAGTATGAAAATAAACACCTACTCCATTCTAACAAACATCTTCCAATTCTTTATAAAAGATCTATTAAAGTAAAATCTTTTCATCATTAGTGATATCAAAATTGGGTAACATGGACCATATTGTACGCTGGAAAAGTCCAAACTGTTAGAGGAAAGAGCTTGATCTCCTCTTGTTCACTTCTGTAGTCACTGCAAAACAACTGACAACCCATTCTTGCCATGCCTGGAGGCTTTCAGGCCACATGGAAGCTCAGCTCAACTGAGAAAATGATCAGAGATAGTCTCGCAGTCACTGCTAAATTAAATGGTATTTATAATTAATGTTCACATACAGTCACTCTGCTTTTCTTGGCACCTCCATTGTATACAGTCTTCAAAAAGCAACAACTTAAAAAAGCAACAACTCTGTTGAACTCTAAGTAAGAGGTATGTGTTCACTAGCTCTTTTCGAAAGTGTGTTAGCCTAATTTTGGACCTACAGCATATAACTATGAAAATGTTTTATAGAGGAAGAGTAAAGCTTTCTGAATTGCTTTAACTGAAATTAAAACTAGATTGACAGCAAAGTGTATTAGTAGTATTTTATGTGTATAGTTTCTGTATCAAAGTTTTGTAATAATGCTAAACCTTGAAGTACCTAGTGGCTACATTTTCTGTTACTTAAAATAAAACATTTTTTTTTTTTAAATTACCTAAATAATGAATACAGCTGCAGTTACACATAAGAAAATATTTGCTTTCTAATGGCAAAAAAGAGGAAAGTGAAGAACATCCTAATTTTTTAATTGTATCACTCTTTCTAATGTTTTCTCTGTTAAGAAAAGTAACTAGCATATTTGTGAAATTATTTGGCTAAAATATAATCTCATTATAGCTGAATGCATCTATAAAACAGATATGTTTGTATATGAGATCCAAAATAACCATCACCTTTGTTCCTTTTGTTTCATCATTTTCAAAAATAAGTATTTATTATATTTGAAATTTGAATTTTTGACATTTTACTCTTTGAAACATAACTCACAGTACAAACATCTTCTAAACCTAATATCTGATAAATTTATCATTTCAAACAAACAAATCCAAGCAACTTAAAATAAGTTTTTACTTTGAAAAGAAATATCTATAGACGCTTGTACATATTTTGATAATCCTCTGAGAACTTTTCACTAAATATTGAGATTATGCATCAAACCTTTTTGCTTTTTTCAAGTTTTGATTCTACAGGGTGAATCTTTTAAAAAACCTATATTGCTTTTTTTATACGTCTAATATTTGGTTTTAGTTATTTCGAAATCAAATAACTTAGGATAATACTGGTACCTTACTGCTGTTCCTATAGTATTAGCCATAATCTTCAAATTTTTTATTGAAGAGTCTGTTGTTTATAATTTTATTTTTTTTTTTTTTTATCAGTGGGACAATTTAAGGAAGATTACTAATCTTGTAGTCAATGACTTACGTAGCAGGCTCATTCCAGAATTGACGTTTTTTTAATATTAATGTAAACAAAAAAAGAATCTACTGAGGTCCAAAGAGTGTCAATGAAGTAAAATTAATATTTTTTAATAGGAATTTGGATCTCAGAGCTTATAGTGTAGAACCAGTAGCCTATTGTAATAATGTTATTACTGAATGTCTTTAAAGTAAGTATGGATTTTGTTACCTTTCAGTTTTTATGCTAGAACAAGAAGTTTGCTATACAGCATATAAAATCTATTGCAAAAGTGCTCTATTGGTTTTGAGTGGCAAGGTTTTTGTAGTGGGGTGACAACAGGGGTGGCTTGTGTAAGAAGCTTCCAGAAGCTTTCTCCATGTCCAATAGAGCCAATGTCAGTCAGCTCCAAGACAGTCCAGCTCCTGGCTGGGGCTGAGCCCATCAGCCATGGTGGGAGCATCCCTGGGGTAACATATTTAAGAAGGAGAAAAAAAATGCACAACAGCAGGCAGACAGGACAGCGAGAATACATGAGAGGAACAGCCTTGCAGACACCAAGGCCCATGGAGAAGGAGGGGGAGGAAATGCTCCAGTTGCTACAGCAAAGATTCCCCTGCAGCCTGTTGTAAAGACCATGGTGAGGCAGGCTGTCCCCCTGCAGTCCATACAGGTCCATGGTGGAGCAGATAACCACCTGCAGCCTGTGGAGGACAGCACGCTGGAGCAGATGGATGCCCAAAGGAGGCTCTGACCTAGTGTAACAGGCTGCTCCTGGCAGGACTGTGACCCTATGGAGAGAGAAGCCTGTGCTGGAGCAGGGTTGCTGGCAGGACTTGTGACTCTCCGGGGAACCCATGCTGGAGCAGTCTGCTCCTGAAGGACTGCACCCCATGGAAGGGGCCGACACTGGAGGAGTTGGTGAAGAACTGTAGTCTGTGGTAAAGACTCATGTTGGATGAGTTAAGGGGAGCATGCTGGAGCAGGGGCAGAGTGTGAGGAATCCTCCCTGGGAGGAGGAAGGAGCAACAGAGACAAACTGGAGCAGGGTTGCTGGCAGGACTTGTGACTCTCCGGGGAACCCATGCTGGAGCAGTCTGCTCCTGAAGGACTGCACCCCATGGAAGGGGCCGACACTGGAGGAGTTGGTGAAGAACTGTAGTCTGTGGTAAAGACTCATGTTGGATGAGTTAAGGGGAGCATGCTGGAGCAGGGGCAGAGTGTGAGGAATCCTCCCTGGGAGGAGGAAGGAGCAACAGAGACAAAGTGTGATGAACTGATCACAACCCCCATTCCCCATCCCCCTGTGCCAAGAGAAGACATGGGGAGGAGAGAGAGAAATGGGGAGGAGGGAGAGAAATGGGGAGTGAAGTTGAGCCCTGGAAGAAGAGAGGGGTGGGGGAAGGCAATTTTAAGGTTTAGGATTTTTTTCTCATTACCCCACTCTGATTTATTGTCGATAAATTAAACTAATTTCCCCAAACTGAGTCTATTTTGCCTGTGATGGTAATGGGTGAGTGTCCTCCCTGTCCTTATCTCGACCCATAAGCCTTTTGTTGTATTTTCTCTGCCCTGTCCAGCTGAGGAGGGGAGTGACAGAGCTGCTTTGGTGGGCATCAGGTGAACAGCCAGGGACAATCCACCACAAGTACTTAGTGTGTTATTGGAGTATGATGGAAAAGCTTGCAGTATCACATACAATCTACTGGTTGTACAGGCTGGGATTTTTTGCTCTTCAACTTCGGAAAATAAATCCAGTAACTTCTCAAATCAGTTTCATGATATCCTGAGTGTTCAGAATCTGCTCATTTTTGCTGCTTCTTCCAGGGACAAGAGTCATATCGGTGATGGCAGTAGTGCAAAATACTATAAACTGAATTGTACAATAAATGAAAATATTGCAGTAAAGTCTAATCTGTTATGTTACTGTGAAAAAAATACAGCACTTTTATTTCTTATAATGGCATTTTTTAATATTTGAAGTTTAATTTTATGCAAACAACATAACATCTATTAATTTCTTCATAGAACATTGCACTCTGTTTTATTGTAGTCCTTTTTTCACTTTCTCTTCACCACTTTACATCTATATTTACTTACCATGTAAAACTAAATTTATTATCCCAAAAATGAATTATTTTTTTCATGAATTTACAGTCTATCCCTTTTCTTTCTCAAAAGAAAAGACAGTTTTTGTTTCTTTCTTTGAAATTGAAAGCTATTTTACTGAGGAAATAATTTGTTATTTAATAAAGAAGCCAGAAAATGAAACTGGATCGGAAACAGCAGTTTGGTTTGACTTCAAAACAAAACTTTTTATTGCAGTTTTGGAAAAAATAAATGGAAAGGGGGAAAAAACCAAAAAAACAAAACCAACTAGTACAACAAAGAATTTCTTATGGTCCTCATCTTAAAAAAAATAATTTCCTACCACAGAGCATGCTTTGAAGCATTATATACCCCAGACTGGGGACTTAGCTGTACCCTGAAGACAATTTTGTAATTTTAATCTATCCTAAAATATTCTCAGCTTCATCATTTTTTGAAGAAGTAGGAGTAAACCAAATTCCAGTATATACAGAAAATTCACATTCCTAGGATAACATAAGGTGGTTTTGTCTGGCTCATTGTCAATGTTATACAGGGGAATTTAGCAATATAAAAAAAATATTAGCATTTTAGTTAATATTCTCCATTTTTTTTTCAGTGAAATTATCCTAGAATCAAACTGTAGTTTCAAATCATTCTGTTAGAAGAAGAATTTGGCAGTGCTAATAAAATTCAGGCACTGAGTTGATATTGTTTCAAATGACTGAGATAAAAATCCGAAATAGAAAATTCTCTTTGGTAACTAGGTGAAATCTTGCTCTCTGTAACAGTCCTCCCAAGACCTGTTGACCTTCAGGGTACTGTGTTTGCTTTACTTCTTTTGCTTAACGTTTAGTTGATTTATCAGTTTGCTTTAACAAATTGTTTTGTTTAAGTTCTGCTTAGTAATCAGGTTGCAGTTTATTGAACATTTATTCCTCTAAGGCGTAGTAATGGAAGTTATTATGAAGGTACTTTTAACATCAAGATGCTTATCAGGGAATATTTAATTTATTTAATATTACAATTAGAGTAGCTAATTGTAATTGTAAAAAGCAATCAATTATTTCCACTTTTCTCTTTCCTGAATTGAAATAGAGTATCAGTTTTAGAAAGAACAACTAAATTAAATATGGACTCAAAGATATCCATCAATCCAGAATGCACTACAGTTAAATTGGTAGCTGTTTATGTTAAAATGCGTAATTTAACCATAATTTATTGTTATTTATGTTCATGTGGCTTCAAAGTTTTGTCATCAGAGATTTTTATGCTTAGAAAGTGCATCATGGTCTTGTGTTTTCCTCCAGACTACTTATTAAAAATGTTTAAAAATGTACTATCCCGTTCTTTTGAACCCTATTACAATTTTTTATGGTAATTCTTCACTTGAAGCTGAATCTTGAGACCTATGGCTGGGCAAATTTTAAGATAAATAATATGTGATAAATGAGGGTTTAAAGAAATATTTTAGGATTTGGGAAAATATAAATATTAACATTTCTAAGACATGTCGTTCACACACCTTATTACATCATCAGACAAAGCTTCACCTTCATTAAAAATCTTCAATTAGTTAGTTAAAATCTTTTCACTAAACACTTATTTTGATTGGCATTTGTTCTATAACATGCCTTGTATTCTTTATTAATTGTGTCCCAAATTAGAACAAAAGCCTAATCAAATATAACAAATATAACTTCTTTTGATTGAAATCATCCCTTTGTTGCTTTCTCTTCCTGATTCAATTGTTTCACAATGTTCAGCATCTCTAATTGAAATATTCTACACTATGGACAGCAAAAATCATTGTAAGGAAGGTTAATCAGTGAGTATGTTCTGGAAGATTATGGTCTTTTAATAACTGATAACGCTTTTTTTCTGCTCTGTAAAGTTAACACTTTCTGACAATATGAGATATGAAACATCAGGAACAGGAAAGCTGGATGTTTATGTTCAACTTCTGCCAAAAAATAGTGTCCCATTTTGTCCCCTTTGCTGATAATAAGTCTCGTATATTTTAAATCCAACCAGCTGATTGCTAAATTGTCTATCTAGTACTGTCTCATAATTTCAGTTGGACTCTTCACTGTTATTTTCAGGTGCCTGAAAATAGATGCAACCACATTCTTGTTTTTATCACATCTTTATACTATAATATGATCAAAAGAAAAATTCAAGTAATATTGTACCATTCCAGAATTGATGACAGCATAGTAGAAAGATTCATATGGGCTACTCTCTAGAACATGCATTATAAACCTCTTCTATTTGCTTCAGTAACAAGCTGAAGACACGGTGAAACTCAAGTACTGAGCACCACATCAAACTGGGTGGAGTAACAGGAAAGCTTCTGAGAAATCAACAACCATCAGTCTGCAAAAAATATTCTGCAGTACTGAAAAAAACCTGCCAAATTATGGCAGTTTTAGCTCCTCTATCTCAGGAAAACAGCAGCGTACAACAATTTGGTCAAATGAAGTAGTTTAGGGGTGGAATTGAACCAACAAATGTGTGCAAGAAGGTTTGTTTTATTTTCAATTGGATTTGGAAAAAAAAAAAAACAATCCCCAAGCACAAAATTTACCTCTAGAATCAGGATTTGTTCAGCTTAGAGGCCGTATTATAATTCAATTTATTTCTCAGGAGGAGAAAGGAATTAAGGAGGAAAATTAAATTCTGTTTGAATTGCTTCAGGATCATCGCCTAGTGTTGGTATAAGCTTCATCCAGAAAATTATTGAGAATAAATGTCTCAAAAGAATAAACTATGGCTATTGTAACATTGGTCTGTGTCAAAATTCATGATAATTTACAGTATGAGGTTTAAAGATTTTCTATAATCAGCAAAGAGGAAGGCCAAGAAAATCAGTGTAATTCTCTTTGTTTTACAGTTGGTGTTCTGAATCTTTCTAACTGCAGAAAACTGTTCGCATCCAAAATGTTCACTCACTTTACTATTTGAAATAATTTCTTATTATCAAAATAACTGCATGTTATTTTGATTCAGATAACAGTCTCCACTGCTGCAATCACCTACAGATTGCAATCACCAATCACTTAGACACATTGAAAAGATCTGGCTAACAGTATCAGTTTTTCATAATCTTTCATTACTTTATGAAACTCTGTGTTTCAGTGTTTGATAAGGTTTTCATGTTTGTTTCTCAGAATATCATCCAAAAAGAAAAAAATTATCTTTCTTCATAAAACTGGTGTTTTTCCTTCACATGATTTTTTTCTTGTTTCATTGTTAAATTTCTTAAATGAACAGCCCAAAGTGATTTGAGTAATTCACGTTAACCGTCAGATCTTTTGATACTTATCAAAACATTAGTGATCTATTTTTTTTTTTTAATAACTTCTCTAGGTAGCTGTCTGGACTTTACAAACCATCACCTAAATGACAATGGTCCACCAACCAAGAAGGTAGTTCCTGCAGACAGTAGGAAGAAACAATCCTAGAATATTTTAATTTAATGCCTTCATTTTATTTATTTTCTAATAGGAGAATAAAGAAAACAAACTTACTTTTCTCCCTTAAAAACTATATAATTAAAACTGTTGTCTCTCACCACATTATAAAATACAAAGGAATGTAACAGTTATGGCAAATTTGTTAATCTCGTATATGTGACTTCTTTATCTTTTCACCCAGGAACAGGCTGATAATGTGTTGGCAAAGAGCTGGCACAGTGTCAAAAATTTTAAATCTTGCATATAAATTAATAGAGATTCTTTAGCTACTCATTTCTAAGTATCACCTGAACTATATCTGGTTAAAATGTCATGCATATAACTCTTACAGACTGCCCAAATTACTCATCTAAATTTACATCAAATTACCATGAACAGTACTCTATTATTCTGCTACCATACTGATAGAGTTATTACAATTGAACCTTGGCCTAGATTACTAATGAAAGATTTTATTCCAATAAATAACCCACATGATTCTGACATAGCAATACTATTATTTTTTTTAAGCTCATTATTAATTATAAGTAACAGTCTTCATACTATATAATTAGCATATCCATAATATATTGCTCTGTCAAATAAGCATATGCTTATCAAGGCAGGTTTCTTAAGATCTGGTTTTATGAAGGATTTTTTGCTCTGAAATGCTGTTACCCTCAAATCATCAGACAATAAGAAGGTGTGTTGCATTCGTAAAAGGAATAGATTTCTGCCTAAACCCCAGACAATTTCTTAGGAAACTGAAGAAACCAAAGTTTTCTACTTGAATAAAGACTAGAAATAAATAACAGTGGTCCTGATACAAAGATCAGACACCAGGAATTCTTTGTTGCAGATGAGCGGTAGAAAATTTTATGTTATTACCAACATTCTTGCTTTAAGAAATACAATGAAAATATATTGTCACAAGCCTTTGAGTCTTCATGCTGGTAACACAGGAAAAATTTCCTTTGTTGGAGGGATGTCATTATCTCTACTATCTCCTTAAAGCATTTCCTGCATCTTGGAACAGTTAATATTAAACCAGCAGTTGTCTAGGTGATTAACTCTTGTCAATCAGGCATGGTAATATCTGCCAGGCTGTCAGCTGTGTCACCGTTCAAACACAAAATCGAGGGTTATGGAGCTACTGGAAGTACTACAATCCGGTGTCAAATGTCCTCTCATGGGGGTCTTAGATGTGTTAATGAGGAGAGGGGATAGACTTAATCCCTGCAGGATATTCTACATAAGGGCAGTGGAAGAAAGAGCTGCTGCCTGTCACATCACGCTGTGATCAGCCTGAGAAAAGCTTAATGCAGGTGAAATACTTCACCATCCACTCTTGGCTACAGCTCATTATGAAATCCACTGCTACATTCAAATAATGTATGTCACCCCATCCTGTTTATACCCAGAGGGCAGTAAGTGCTCTTTTAATGCGTTCTTCATCTCACTCTGCTTTCAGCTGCTGGTAATATCCAAATAAATGTGGATCATGTAAGATTTTTGCAATCTACATGATAAGTTCGGTCAGGTTACCTGGAAAAACACTTTATCTGGTCACTTACTTAGTATACTTATCCTGGGATGAAAATAGATCCTTGATCTACTGTAAAGTTCCATAGGAGAAAAACCAATCACCCAAACAAAAAATAATTTGAAAAAGACCTGCACCTGATTTGTCCAGTGCAGAAGAGTGTCTGTACTTAACGGGGTATGTTCAGTAAAGTTCACTGGTACCCTTTGTCAATAGTTATTTGAAAGAAATATTGGTTCAGTATATATTCTATTTCTCACTGTCAATAAAAAAGAAATTTCATGTCATGAGGTCTCATGTAACAGAGGCAACAGTGATTCATTGGCTTCTTCATTAATATGTCAAATTGGAGAAAGCTGCCTGTGCCTGCCTATGTAAGAGACTACTGCACACACACATAGATACAGACACAGTTATATGCAAGGTGCGTGAACTCTTACTATGGTTGTCAGAAGACAGGAAAGATGAACAATCTCCTAAGAATGTTGTGCTTAAATGAAGATAATAGCTACACCCGCCTTGCTCCTAATGAAAAGGCATGAATACAATGTTGTTTTTTTTCAAGAAAGTAATCAGGCATCATCCACACTCCATTAGGATACAATTCTAGCTTTGATTTTGTATGTAAACATTTTCAGGTTTGGTAGTTATTAAAATTAGAAACATAAGACTGGGAAGAATCTCTCCCCCCAGGCCTAGTCTTATATTACAGACAATTATATCTCTTTTTTTTGGTCAGAAGCTAATTAAATTCCATCCTAAAATGCAGTAGCCTCTTGCTGTTTTTCTTCTTTTGGAAACTATTCCAGACTCATCCTCACCCGATACTTTTTCAAACCAAATTTATTTGTTTATTTTGTATTCATTAGCTTTTATACTTATAGCTCCTCCTTTGATTATGGTTACTTTGAGAAACAAGCATTTTAGTCTCCATTATCAGAAAGCATGATAAAGCTACAAGCAGCTTTTCTGCATGTTCACACAGGAAAAGGTGCCTCTATTTCAGACATTGGTTAATAGACTGGTACTGTGCCTGATAAATGCTAGAGACAGGTTAGACTTTTCACTGGCAGTTCAGTCTTCTGTGACCACACATCTTTTTTTTTCTTGTTAATTGAGTCCAACCAATGATCTCCACTCTTTGTCCTTAAAAGTATGATGCTACATGTCTTCCGGTAACTAACTTTTGTCTTAGTACTATTGTCCCTTTATAAGTCGATGCAGATTTTCCACTCGTCCCCCATATATTTAAGAATACCATCTCTACCTCATCCCAGGATGGACCTCTCTATTTTCCTGCCACAGCACTGGTATAAACACCTATCCCTAATTTTAATAACTTTATCCACCTTGAGTGTTTATTTTTCATTCAGTATACTGTAACCTCCATTTTAGCTGATGTAGATGTACTATTTATAGTAATGTTATCTTGAGTAGACTTCCTGTACGTTAAAGTTTATATTTTTATCAAAATTCACATAGGTTAGATCTACATCATTTACTTTGTCTTGAAAAAGAATATCACATTAGTCTAACAGGATCTAACTTTCATAAACTCATGTCTTATATAGTGGAATTTCATACCTGATGCTGCATGAAATGAATTCTAATGGGTCCCCTAGTGACATTAGACAAAAGTAATTGTTAAGATAGAAAATAATTTTATCTCAGTAGAAATTCACATGAATTGTAATATCATTAATTTTAAAATTTTGTTATCTATGAATTGATTCTTAAAAAATGATTTTTATTTCAGTGGTATTATATATATAAGAAAAAAATCTTTCTGTAAGAAATAACAGTCATCAACTGTGGATCTAGACCAAAAAACTTTTAGTGATGACAAACATAATCTGATTACATTCTATATCACATTACTTCAGAAATAAACAGTCATAAATAAAAAATAAATAAAAATTACTTTCAGACTTCAAAGTTGAGTGACACCATCAGATTATGCTGATTTACTTTAAAATAACATATCAATTTAAATTGTATAATATATTTACATCACTACAGGAGGAAAATGTGATTTATACTACTGCTAGAGAAGGAGATTAACTCACAGTTGCTCAGGAAATCCCTAAACTGAACACATTTGGATGTGAGAGTATTACAGGGATGTGCATAAGAGGGGATGTGTCCTTCTCTTGGGTTCTCCTGTAGGATTTTGTACTGGGTCTGGTCGGGACAGAGTTAATGCCCTTCACAGCAGCCCATATGGTGCTGTTTTATGTTTGTGACTAAAAGACTGTTGATAACACATCAGTGTTTTGGCTGTTGCTCATCAGTGCTTGCACAGTGTCAAGGCTTTCTGTTTCTCCTACTTTGTCACCCCAGCAAATAGGCTAGAGGTATGTGCTAAGCTTGGAGCAGACACAGCTAGGACAGCTGACCTGAGCCAGCCAAAGGGTTATTACATGCCATAGTGCCGTGCTCGACAGTAAAACCTGGGGAGGTCTTCCAAGGCTGCCACTCAAAGATTGGCTGGGCGTCTGTCCCCTTGTAGGAGGTGGTGAGTGATTGTCTTTGCATTGCTTTTTCAGTTCTCTTTTTTCCCTGTTAAACTGACATATTTTATAATCACCTCAATGTAGGAGTCTTCTCATTTTTGCTCTTCCTGTTCTCTCCCCTGTCCTGCTAAGAAATAGAAAATTGGGCAAGCAGCTGTGTGGGTGCTGAGGTGCTAGTTGGGATCAACCAATCACAGTGTGCCTCACTGCCATTACTGGAGAAAGGATGGTTTGGTCTCAGATAACAGCAATAATGGAACAGCTACAATGTGCTGTGTTGCGGTCAGACGGCATAACCTCAGAACACAGCTCAGCATGTCGGATAGCCCAGAGTAGTCCCAGTCCAACCAATGTTTCAACAGCCAAATCAAAATACATCAGTTATTATCACCCCAGTTACAAAGATGTACACTAACGAGTCATAGAGTTATGCAGATGGTTAAGACAAAATATGCAAACTTTATAACATCTACCCCTGTTTCTATAACTCTGTGCTCATCCTCCCAGTGCTGCCCAGTTCCCACCTTCCTCCACCTCCTGCTGGTGGGGATGGTGGCAACTAGGACAACTCATCATCATCACAATCACATCACCAGATGTGTGCTGTTCATGGTACAAATTTCCTCCGTCTCAGTCCTGGGCCAGTTTGAGGTTAATTCAATGTGTGTTCTATCTAATACAGCCAGATTTCTTAATTGTTCAATCTTTAGTTCCTGGCTACTGGTTGTCTATTTTCACATGTTGACTGCTATTAAAATTACACAATAGCCTTCCAGAATTGACATAAAGTTAATGTTTGTTACCTAGTGACCATGTAGGTTTGCAAGAATCTTACTGTATATGGTCCACAGAGAGCTAAGCTAAAACAAGTTAAATAATAGTGAGCTGCCTCCTAGCCACTTTCAGTCACAATAAGTTGAAGTCAGTTTAGACCAACGCAAGCCTAGGTAACTCCTAAGACCTGCGTCAGGTTAATCACACAATTGCAGGACAGTAGGGGTTGGAAGGGACCTTTGGAGATCATCTAGTCCAACCCCCTGCCAAAGCAGGGTCATCAAGAGCAGGTTGCACAGGAACACATTCAGGCAGGTTTTGAGTATCTCCAGAGAAGGATACTCCAGAGTCTCTCTGGGCTGCCTGTGACAGTGCTCTGTCACCCTCAAAATATATGTCAATGTCATCTCTACCAAGCCACAAGCCAGAGGAAATACAGACTTCAAAGACCTATTCTCTATCAGCCCCAAGAAAAAGAAGTGCTTCTGGGGCGTCCTGCTGGCTGCTGTTTGGACCACACGTGGACCTGTTTCAGCCTGCAGAGCTAATGCAATTCAGTGATGTATTTGCTGTCTTCACTGCTAGCAAGAGAAAACACTTTATATAATCAAGGCTTTTTTTAAAAAAAAATCTAAAATTCTAACCCATAAGTGTTCAGTAATGGAGTGAAGCGAAATTGACACAAAAAGCTTATTTCACACACACACACACATGATCTTATATATATTTTGTACCAGGCTGGGTAAGTTCAGTTGTTCTTTACCTAAGCAGTTCAAAAATAGCAAGGAGAGAAAAATTGCATTACTTTGACAGTATATCTAAAAATATATTCCACCACATGGAATACAGTATAAAAATAATGAAATATATCTGTTGAAAGACAAGCAAGATAGAGAATATAATTTGTACCACGCTATAATACTCTAAAAGAAAACAAGTAAATAATGGAGAAACAAAATGGTAACTTAAATCAGCTTGGATGAAGAAAAAATAAAATGCCATCCAGCCCTCTACTCAGCAGTTTCTAGATACACTGAATGTTGAAAAAGGATCCCACCTCAAAGGAGTGAGGGGACTTCTTGAAGCATAATATGCAGCAAAGAAAGTGCATCCTTATCCTTTCCAAATTCACGAACTTTGGGGAACAGGCTTTATAAATCTTTCTGGGAATCTTTTGGGAAACTGGCTTTATAAATTCCAAGTGTTGAGCTGTTTGTATCACTTCAAAGTTAAGATAGTTCAGCAGCGTAATGGAATGCCCAGTTGCTCATCTTTTGAAACACAGACAGACTGCCTTCCACTAGACCTTTTGGCCCAAGTGTACAATACCAAATTATGTAAGATTGATTTTATAGAGACATGTTAATGTTGGATGAACACTTCAAATTATTCTCATCCTTACTGAATGGTATCTTTTGTTCTTAATTAAATGCATACAAACCAGAACAACAAAACAAGTTACAAATATTAAAACCATAATTTTCCCCAAAAATCCTTCATGAGGAAAAATAAATAACATCTAAAGTATGTATAACTATTCCAGACAAACACCTCTTTTTAACATTAAAAAAAGATCATTTTCAAAGAAAAGCAACCTTTACTAGCAATCAGAATCAGGTGTTTCAGACGATCAAGAATTTCTTTTGAGCAAACCAAGTATATGCTATCAAATGTATGTACAAATGTAAGTTAAGGCTTTTTTTTTCCTTGCCTAAACAATTAGGATAGGACTTAATCATGACTTTAAGCAAAACATTAACAACTCCTGCCTTTAATTTTGAAAGTCCACTTCTCTTTCCTAGTGTTTTGATAGTATTTTTTTCATATAAACACTGAGCAGAAACTCCCTCCCTCCCTTCCTTTCTGGGAAAGGTGGCACAGGAAGGGAACAGAGGATCCTGGCAAAGAATTAACAAACTTACAAAGCATTTCACTGACAGATATGAGGATCTGCCAGTATCTGTCCAGGCTCCCATGTGAGTTCCTTTTCTTCCACATCCTGATGACAGCCTATCATCTGTGATTTCTGCTCCTGTGTTATTCATCCTTTGTCACTCTATCAATCCTTTGCTGTTAACTCTTCTTTCTCCAGACCTCTAATAAATTATATTTACTACAGTATAACATACTATTGCACTAAACATTTTTTGCTTGACATTTGAAAGCATCACTTTCTTCATTTTGGGAGGTAGAGTCTTGTTGAGCTAAGAGAACAAGATGATCAGGTTACAGGAAGGAATTTTCCATTTGGCAATCACATACATTTAAATTTGTAAAGTCTGTGCTGTCGTCATTATTAGACTAAAAAAAAGTCTGCCAATCAAATATATACTGTCATTCTTTCTGAAATTCTTGCCCCTCCAGCTCCCCCCAAAGACCTGAAAGTTACTTTTAGAAGTATTTTGATTTTAATCAGAACCAATCTAATCTTAATTTCTTGAGAAAGTGTTTCTTTTTTCCTCTTATCTGCTTAAACTTTTTCTATTATAATAAGAAGTAGATTATTTTTATTTTTATCAGTTTATGTGTAATAGTAAGTGATACTAGATCTTTGGATCTAGTGTTAATTTTTCTTTTGTCTTTCATGTGGTTACAGTTTTTGAAATAGCAAATACTGGCTGTACCTGTGTAGTTCCTTGTATTTAAGGTCTCAGTAGCATTTGAAATCAGAAGGTTTGGTTTAACAGACTTTAATATCAAACCTTTGAATAAAAAAACCACATACGTTCAAATAAACCCAAAGCTCTTTGCTTTAAATAGAAATTGAACTCTGCGTACTGTAGACCATAATCAAAAGCATTCATCTGCAAGGCCAGCTTGAGAATTTTAGTTGTAATTTACAGGTCATTGAGTTCTTCATTATAGGCAGCCCTTGGGAAAAGTAGTTTCTAATACAAAGGCACCTACAGTAGCCAAGCTGCAATATGTGAGCACTACAGCAGTTTGCCTGTGACTGCAGGGTTTGAATATGCATTTAATAAATATTTGCTTTCCAACTTGATCTTACTAAACAAAATTAGTTCCTACTGGGAGAGGAAGTAAAAGAATGGGCAAATAAAGCCAGACAACAGTTTCAATGCATTTCAAAGAGCCATATTTTGCAACATTAAGCTTTACTGTCACCAAAGGCCCATAGTATTTTTATGATCAGAATACTTTTTTAAACAATAAATATATGAAATGGACAAATTTTTCCAGCACCTGAATTGTGACAGAGTAAGGTAAGCAGTGTATTTCATGCTCAGTAATACTATTTCTGGCTGTGTCTATCTTTTTGTAGTTCTATGGCTTTCACATGAAATTCTGAGTACTTTCAGATTTTTTTCATCAAAAAAAGTCTTCAACATAATGCACTAAAAAAATCAAAGCAAACTACTGGACATCAGAGGGCCAAATTTTTATGCAACTTCAAAATGACTGCACATACGTGCATTCTGTTCTACAGCTTCATCAGGTAACAGATGTGAAAGGCAAGCCAAACCATGTCCCTGATGAGGTTTCTCTGTAAAAAGAAGGCAATGCTTAGATCATAAAAAAAACCAACCCTGTGCTGTTTAGTATAGTCCAGAGGTGATGATACTGGTGCTTCCATGTCAAAGATTAAATTTTAGACAGCAACCAGGGTTTAAGTATTTTTCTCAGTCCTCATTCTCTATCATTTTTTGTCTGTGTATATGTTTGTGAAGTCTCTGAATAACAATTTGTTAATTTTTTCTAAGTTACCCTGGATCAGGTACAGCAGATAGATATTCTATCACATAAACTTTACAGAACAAGGAAACCATGATTCTACACCTCACAGAGCCTCAGAGTTTTCCAGGATATTTTATGCTTACCAGGATTCAGACATGACCATGGTACGGGAGGTAAATCATAAACAAGATTTTTATCCTTTCTAAATGTAGCATCGTGAGTTGGCACCCCTGGTGGCAGATTTAAGTGAGGCGTACACGCACCGTTACTCACCGAAGACACCAGCTCCAGTGCAGGTAAAAGTCACAGAATCACAGAATCACAGAATCGTAGTGGTTGGAAGGGACCTCAGAGATCATTGAGTCCAACCACAAAAAAAAACCAAAAACCACCCACCACCTAAACACACAACAACAACCACCAAACCAAAACCATCACCCACCCACACAACATCCCACCACAAACCAATAATCTTGGGCACTAGAGCATGCCCTGAAGAGCCATGTCTACACGTTTCTTAAATACCTCCAGGGATGGTGACTCCACCACCTCCCTGGGCAGGCCATTCCAATGCCTGACAACCCTCTCAGTAAAGAAATGTTTCCTAATATCCAACCTGAACTTCCCCTGGCACAACTTGAGGCCATTACCCCTTGTCCTATCGTCTGTAACTTGGGAGAAGAGACCGACCCCCGTCTCTCTACAGCCTCCTTTCAGGTACTTGTACAGAGCGATAAGGTCTCCCCTCAGTCTCCTCTTCCCCAGACTGAACAACCCCAGCTCCCTCAGCCTAAGTCCTCACTGAGCAAGGGCATCGTGGGCAGCAGAGCCTGCAAGGGGCTCATTTTTTGAGGCTTTTCGAAGCCAGGAGAAGTGGCAAGCCCGGACTAGTACCCGGCAGTGTCTGGGAGCAGAGCCAGCTGAGGAGGCGTGGGGCAGAGCTGGTGCCACCGAGTGTAAAACTTGATTCCCTTTCGAAGATTGTAATATAGTTACTAAGTTGGGTAATGCTTTCGTTCAGTTAAAGCTTTGTAATGCTATGCTAGCAAAATAAGTTACAAACTTGCTTAGATAAAGCAGAAATATCAAGACTCTCTGTCCCTGAGCACAGCAGATAAAGAAGTTACACTGGAATAAGCTGGTTTTGCAGTGTTGCGCAGAGAAGAACTTTTGAAACCAAGCAAAAAGAACAAGTTGAGCATGCGCGAAGATTGAGTAGAATTAGCGGACACAGTGAGGAAGACTACCACCAGAAGACCTTGGAAGTCCATCAAAGGACCTAAATGCACATGCGTTAAGGAAATTTACATACAGAATCATAGAACCACTCAGGTCGGAAAAAACCCTCGGGATCATTGAGTTCAACCATCAGAGAACTACAAAATTCTCCCCTACACCATTTTCCCCAACACCACATCTAAAAGACTCTTAAACACATTCAGGGATGATGACTCAGCTACCTCCCTGAGCAGCCTGGTCCAGAGTAGGTCGGGTCTTTCTGAGTACGCTTCGTTCATAATGTTCAGTCTAAACCTACCCTGTTGCAGCTTGAAGCCATTCCCTCTTGTTCTGTCACTAGTTCCCTGCTAGAAGAGACCAGCACCAACCTCTCTACAGTGTCCTTTCAAGTAGTTGTAGAGAGTGATGAGGTCTCCCCTCACTCAGCCTCCTCTTCCTCAAACTAAACAGTCCCAGCTCCTTCAACTGCTCTTCATAAGATTGATGCTCCAGGCCCTTCCCCAGCTTCGTTGCCCTCCTCTGCACTCGCTCCAGCACCTCAATATCTCTCTTGTATTGAGGTGCTCAGAACTGGACACAATACTCCAGCTGTGGCCTTCCCAGTCACACTATTTCTAACAGACGCCAGGATGCCATTGGCCTTCTTGGCCACCTGGTCACACTGCCAGCTCATATTCAGCTGCTTGTCAATTAGAAACCCCAGTTGCTTTTCTGCCAGGCAGTTCCAGTCACACTTTCCCAAGCCTGCAGCGATGCATGGGGTTGTTGTGGCCCGAGTGCAGGACCTGGCACTTGGCCTTGTTGAAGCTAATACCGTTAACGTTGGCCCAATGATCCAGTTTGTCCATGTCCCTCTGTAGAGCCTCCCTATCCTCATGCAGATCAACATTCCTGCTTAACTTGGTGTCATTTGTGAATTTACTGATGATATACTCTATGTCCTTATCAAGATGATCGATAAAGATGTTAAGCAGAAATGGTCCCAGCACTGAGCCCTGAGGAACACCATCTGAGACCAGCCACCAGCTGGATTTAACTCCATTGAGCACCGCTCTTTGGGATCGTCCATCCAGCCAGTGTTTTATCCAGCAATATAGAATCATAAAATCATAGAATGGTTTGGGTTGGAAGAGACCTTAAAGATCATCTAGTTCCAACCCCTCTGTCATGGTCAGGGACACGTCCCATGAGGTGGCAACCTGAGCCAGCAGGTTGCTCAAAGCCCTATCCAGTCTGGCCTTGAACACTTCCAGGGATGGGGCAGCCACAAGTACTCTGGGCAACCTGTTCCAGTGCCTCGCCACCCACACAGTAAAGAATTTCTTTCTAGTATCTAATCTAAATCTCCCATCTTCCAATTTAAAACCGTTGCCCCTTTTCCTTTCACTACACTTCCTGACAAAGAGTCTCTCTCCGGCTCTCCTATAGGCTCCCTTCAGATATTGAAAGGCCGCTATAAGGTCTCCCTGGAGCCTTCTCTTCTCCAGGCTGAACAACCCCAGCTCTCTCAGCCTGTCCTCACAGGAGAGGGGCTCCATCGCTCTGATCATCTTTGTGGCCCTTCGCTGGACCTATTTCAACAGGTCCATGTCCTTCCTGTGTTGAGGACTCCAAAGCTGGACACAGTACTCCAGGTGGGGTCTCACGAGCGCAGAGTAGAGGGGCAGAATCACCTCCTGAGACCTGCTGGCCACACTTCTTTTGATGCAGCCCAGAATGTTGTTGGCTTTCTGGGCTGCCAGTGCACATTGCTGGCTCGTGTTGAGCTTCTCATTCACCAACACCCCCGAGTCCTTCTCCTCAGGGCTGCTTTCTAGCCATTCTCCACCCAACCTGTATTTGTGCCTGGGATTGCCACATCCCAGGTGCAGGACCCTCTTAATAAGCTCCAAGAAAAGTATGAATATGTTAATAATTTTTCAGAAATCTAGTGGATGTATATATTTTGATCACATATAAACTCTGTAAACAAGCAATTCAGCATGCACACATTAGGAAGAGTGATCCTCTGTGCGCCTGGTGCCACAATAAAGAATGCTTGTTTTCTGAAACTCCCAATTAAGTCTTTGAGAGTTCCTATTTTGCTGACTTGCAGTATCACTGGCACCCCCAGCAGCAGATTTAAATGAGGCGTACACGTGCCAAAAGTCACTTGCTGAAGAGACCAGTTCCAGTGCAGGAAAGTCATCATTGGCCAAGGGCATTGCAGCCAGAGGAGCCAGCAAGCGGCTTTTTTTTTGAGGTTTTTCGAAGATGGGAGAAGCGGCAAGACTGGACCAGTACCTGGCAGCTTCTGGCGATGGAGCTGGCACCCCCAGCGACAGATTTAAACCAGGTGTAAATGACCACCAGGACCACTACGCCCCTGCAAAAACTTCTACTATTGCCAGCCCTACTGTGTTAGAGTTGTTCAACCAACACAAGTTTATTTTAGTGCTGATTCTCCATGAAAACTATATTTCATTTGCCTTTAATTATACACTCTTAGATGATACTGTGTTACCAATGTATAAAATTATATAAAAAGTAAGCCCATTACCAAAACACTTGTGAGACTCATAAAGCTCAGAATGCAAACTAATAGTCCAATTACAAAACTCATTTCTTTCGCTCCTTTCATTCCTGTGAAACGTTGAAACATGTAAATCTGAGGATTTAACTGAAAAGCAAACCCTTATGAATTCATACAGATTTAAACAGAAAAAGCTCTTAGAAAATGAGACAGAGTTACCTGAACTCCATGACTGGTTATTTTGCTGATGGATTTAAAATCCGAAACGATAAAGGCCACAAGGTACGTACTCATCTTGACAGTGGTATCAAAATGGTCCTCGATGAGCTGGGGATTTATAGTCACAGACTTCACCTAAAAAAAGAGCACAGGGCATCACCCAGTATGCTTACTACCTGCAAGGTAGTACCTGGCACCAAGAACTTGTGTTTCTTCTCAGTTTAAAGATACTATATTTTAAATATAGATGCGACATTACAGTTAAAATGTATTACATTTTAAAGAGATTACATTACATTGCAAAGATACACTGGAAAGAAGTCATGCTCACGCCCACCCTTCCCCACAGAGAGAATGAGAACATGCATGTATGTACATAGGGGCATTTTCATTCCTGTTACTTTGACACTGGGAAAACCAGAAAAATGAAAACACTGCTCACTGTCTCGGTTTTCCTCAGTGTCTGCCAGCACACTGATGGAATTAACCTCACAAACCTGAGCTGATCAGCAGCTGTATAAATCTCAGCAGCCCCTGTTACACATGAGTGAAGTGAACTCCAAATCGTGACTCAGGTGCCTCAGGTATCTAATTTAGCATAAAATGAGTCACATGTTGAAGGTATCCATTTCCCCTCTGGGTTTCAGGTTGCCTCAGCTAACTAACTTAGACCTGCAACACATTTAGCCACACTGAACTGGAACACTGGCACTCACTCCTTTTTCATTATTTTATCCACTTATTTACAGAAAAACTCAATTTTTTTTACACCAGTTTTCAAAACTTTTTATTTTTGAAAGGTACTTGGGTGAGGGGTGGGAAGTGCTGTTCCCTCTTGTAAGGGTTAGTTTCCTTGCAAACCAGCAAGTTATAGAAGAACATGTGAAGTATCTCTTACACCCAAAGTAAGAGCAAGTATACGAAATGCAGTTAACCCTATATATGCATACGTATTTATAATCACAGACAATGTTTGTAGCTACTACATGTAGGGCAGTTTCACTCTGAAATGTTTTTTTGAAGTCCAAAGTATTATTTTTTTTCACGGAGAAGGTCCTGCTTATCTGACAATTCAATTAATGCATATGAATCACGTATCTCTTCATATATATTTCATCATTAATCAAAACCTAAGATTGACATAGAAAGCATTCTGTGACTAATGTGCTGATCATTCTCACACTTCTGCTGAGAAGCAGGACACCATACAGTGCATTCTTCATTTCTTTTTAACTTTGTGTCAAGACTACCAGCGATAGCACCATACACTCTTATAAAAGAACTGAGGTAATGTAGAACAGAACGGAATGGAACAGAATGGAATAGAATAGAATAGAATACAATACAATACAATACAATATAGTAGTTTAGTTTAGGTGGGAAGGGACCTTTAAAGGCCATCTAGTCCACCCCCCTGCCATGAGTCAGTCCTTTTTTAAGAATTTAGCAACTTCCTATTTCATGACATAGGTGCTATATACCCAAGACGAAAATGATGCGAGGGCTGGAGCAACTCTCCTTTGAAGACAGTCTGAGAGAGCTGGGATTGTTCAGCCTGAAGAAGAGAAGGCTCTGGGGACACCTTATAGTGGAGTTCCAGTACCTAAAGATGGCCTACAGGAGAGATGAAGAGGGATTTTTGATCAGGGACTGTAGCGATAGGATGAGAGGTAATGGCTTCAAACTGGAAGAATGCAGTTTTGAGCTAGGTATCAGGAAGAATTTTTAGCTATGAGAGTGGTGAGGCACAGGAGAAGGTAACCCAGAGAAGTTGTGGATGCCCCTTCCCTGAAGGTGTTCAAGACCAGGCTGGATGGGGCTCTGAGCAGCCTGGTCTACCGGGAGGTGTCCCTGCCCATGGCAGGGGGATTGAAACTAGAGGGTATTCAAGGTGTCTTCTAACCTAAACCATTCTATGATTCTATAATTCTGTGACTTCCTCTAGCAGCAAGGTCCCCCAGAATGTGGAAGATTACCTATCTACAGTTTGAAAAAACTGAGAGCAAGGGTGACTGACTAAAGATAGACATTGGCAGAGGTTGTTGGCAGACCAAAATATTGCTGTTCATTCCAGAGGGGTACATGGCTTCTTCTCTTGGGAGCTAAAGGCACATTCCAGAGAACCATTACCTTGCAAATCCCACCCAGGATGGGATCATCCAGCTCTTCCTAGCTCTCTCTAGGTACTGGGAGATGCCTGCAGGAGAGGGCTGTGTCTGAGATGACATTCCCAGGCCGTGCTCATCATATATATTGCAATCCCTGAATTGGCACAGGAGACTCTCCATTTGATTTAGAAGCATTTGATATCGACTGCTGATCAAGCCCACCTACTCCTCTTTATTACCAACAGTACCTGCCCACCTGACACTTAGGCATGGCTGGGCATTTCTAACTGCTTAACCCTTGCAGCTTCACATCTGACCTTCTGCTTCAGCCAGCATGGCTGTGAGCCAGTGGTTTGCTGAAATATAAACTGGGAGCTCTGCCTTACAATCCCAGCTATGTTGGTCAAGCACCTTCCAGGTGGTGAATGTCTCAAGCTGTGCACGTTTTCACTTCTCCCACCTGCTTTAACTTATCTAACTCCTGGTGTAAACTGGCACGCTGGAATAAGGCTTTTAGGAAAGTAAGACCTATACCTAACAAAATAAGGTATAAAGATCAGTAAAGTTACAGAATCATAGAATCTTCTAGGTTGGAAGGGACCTTAAAGATCATCTTGTCCAACCATCATCCTAACTTTGACAAAAATAGACATCCACACAACAAACAAACAAAAACAACAAACAAAAAGCAACACCATCACTAAACCATATCTCCCAGCACTACATCAACCTGTCTTTTGAACACCTCCAGGGATGGTGCCTCAACCACCTCCCTGGGCAGCCCATTCCAATGGGCTTTTGGTGAAAAAATTTTTCCTAATATCCAGCCTGAACCTCCCTTGGCGCAACTTGAGGCCCTCTTGTCCTGTCGCCTGTAACTTGGGAGAAGAGACCGACCCCCGTCTCTCTACACCCTCCTTTCAGGGAGTTGTAGAGAGCAATAAGGTCTCCCCTCAGCCTTCTCTTCTCCAGGCTGAATAACCCCAGCTCCCTCAGCCTCTCCTCATAAGACTTGTGCTCCAGACCCCTCACCATCTTTGGTGCTCTTCTCTGGACCCGCTCCAGCACCTTGATGTCTTTTTAATGGTAGGGGGCCCAAAACTGGACACAGTACTCGAGGTGGGGCCTCACCTGTGCCGAGTACAGGGGGACGATCACCTCTCAGGTCCTACTCACCATGCTGTTCCTGATACAGGCCAGGATGCTGTTGGCCTTCTTGGCCACCTGGGCACACTGCTGGCTCATGTTCAGCCGACAGTCGACCAACACCCCCAGGTCCTTTTCTGCCCGGCAGCTCTCCAGCCACTCTGCCCCCAGCCTGTAGCGCTGCCTGGGGTTGTTGTGACCGAAGTGCAGGACCTGGCACTTGGCCTTGTTGAACCTCATCCCGTTGGTCTCGACCCATCAATCCAGCCTGTCCAGATCCCTCTGCAGAGCCTCTCTACCCTCCAGCGGGTCGACACTGCCACCCAGCATGGTGTCGTCTGTGAACTTAGTGAGGATGCACTTGATCCCCTCATCAGATCATTGATAAAGATGTTAAAGAGAACTGGCCCCAGTACCAAGCCCTGTGGGACACCACTCGTGACTGGATGCCAGCTGGATCTAACTCCATTCACCACCACTCTCTGGGCCTGGCCCTCCAGCCAGTTTTTAACCCAGAGGAGGGTATTCCCATCCAAACCATGAGCAGCCAGTTTCTCCAGGAAGATACTGTGGGAGGCTGTATCAAAGGCTTTGTTGAAGTCCAGATAAACAACATCCACAGCCTTTCCTTCATCCAGAAAGAGGGTCACTTTGTCATAGAAGGAGATCAGCAAAGCTATTCTTCTTAACCAGATCAAAGAAGAAAGAAGGAAGGATTCGTCTCCTTCAAGGAAGAAGAACCAGTGGGGTATGGTGGCAGACAAAGATTATTAATTTCTAAGATTTGATCTTCACTAAGAAAACCAAGACTGTCATGTTCATGACAACCTTCAACATTTAGTTCTGAAGTTGTTCTCTTCTGAGTGTGCAAGGTGGTTCATCCCTCTAGAATACATTACTATAATCTCCTTTGCTTGCAAAACCAAGCAGATCACAGGAAGGACAGTCAATATGTCAACATCTGAAATTAGGATTATGAATAATCATACTTGAAAGCATAATTAATTCACCATATTCCAGAATATTTTCCCATATTGGAATAATTTTTCTTATACCCTGCTGTCCAGTGCCCAACTGATTGAAAAAACTGCTGCCTTTGTCTCTACCGTCTCTTCTGCCTGCTTTTAGGAAATCACGCTTATGTATGCATCCTTATGTATGAGTAGGAAGGGCAGCATTTTCTGAAGTAACACTGTTAATCTTTGAGTTTTTCTATCAGTTCAGGAATTCCCATACATTCCTGTCCTTCGACCTTTTTTCAAGAAAACCAACCAACCAACCAACCAAACACACAAGCAAACCAAAAAAAAAAAAAAAATCAAATTACTTTTGGGTAAGATTACATTTTCAGGGATGATATGCTTCAGCTGATTCAGGAGTAAATTTGAAGTGGCTGAGAAACTACTCAAGCTTCCAGGCTACAACTAATACTTGAAGAAAATTGTTGTCAACATAAATAATGGTGTCACTCAGGTAACTACACAGTAAACCTGAAGTCTTGAAATTGAACATTAATGTTTATTTTTTTCTGTAACTACCAGGCTAACTTAGTCATAGCAGCAATGCCACTAAACTTCACAGTCTGAAGTCATTCTTACTTCCCATAGTTTACAGTTTCTGTGCTACCAAGATGAAAAATGGTATGTTTAAATCAATGTTATTAAATAACAACAGGGCTTTTAATTGATTAGAGCTCCAAAACTACACACAGACTTTCTGGAGGCTTCGGAAACTGAAGTACTTGGAAACTAAATGATTAAGTCAGGACCAGATACACTGTGTTTCTTATGTAAGTGGATTTGTGCAAGTTTTAAAATTAATATGAATCAATATAATATACAGCAGTGGAATGTCATCTTTGTTAAATAGACAGGTGTTTGGCAGAGTATGGATGTGCTGAGCACGCAGGTGAATTGTTCAGGAAAAGCTTGGACTTTGCCCTTGCGCAGCCCTTGGGAACTGTGAGTAGAGGGTAGGGGACAGCCGTGCTCTGCCAGGGGACTTGTGCCATTCAGTGGCAGTGGCACGGCCACAGCCCAGCTGGCAGCCACAGCTGTGTAGTGCCTGAGCAGTGCAGCAGGTATTTTGGTGACACTTAGCAGCCAAACTCTAATGAGCCTAACAAGTAACCATGGGAATAGCAAAAGGAGCATGCAGTACGAGGGGGACATAATATGCCAAATTTCAAGAAAGATGAGAACATTTTAACTTTTCAATTAAGCTCTTACCTGTAACCCTTTCTCTACTACCTTTCCGTGTATTTGGGTATGTAACTGAAAGAGAAGATTGTCATTGAAAGTGTTACTTGGGCTTACCTATAAAAGTTTGTCTCTAATCAAACACATTATATATTATACTCTCACAGTTTGTTTTGTCAATCTTACCTGTTTTGTTTGGTTGGGTTTTTTTTATTATTCTTATTTTTATTTAAACTAATGAAGTTTAAAGCGAGTTCATTTATCACAGATCCTCTTCATCTTCCATGCAGTATGGCTTTGAAAACTCTCAAGCCATGATCTGTTGATTATGGCAAATTTACTTCCAGTTTCTGGTTTAAATAGACTATTACTGATGAAGAGCTGGAGAACATAAAAATATCCAAGTATAGAACTGACAACCACTTTCATAGATTGAATGGTACTGATAATAGACAACAACAAGTCCTAGATCAAATATGTTTTAGTACATTATATGATTGAAAATAATGTTTTAGTGCAGTAAGGCAGCACAACAAATAAATCTACTCTAATTTGGGGGAAATATAAAAAAGGTGTTCTACTTCCATTACAGATTATAGGTAGATATATGACACAAAGAAGATTAGATTGGGACAGCTCTGGTTCTATAGCATAAAGAAGCACTAAACCAAAACAAAATGAATTCGAAAAAGTCCAGTCAAGGCCCTTTGGTGAAGAGAGAAACACCAGTCAGATGTGTATTTATGTAACTATTTTACAAAAACCTGTTCTTCTCATGGTGTAACAGCAAAACTCACATTACAACCATATTAATTTTAGTTCATGAAGTTATTCACAAAATATCTGTAATGTCTGAGGTCCTCCATCATACACAGCAAACAAAAAAAAAGTTAAGAAAATTGGTCTCCTTCAATAGGGGTTTAGTTCAATACATTTTTTCCCAAGGTCAAGTAGTCTAGTATATGTTTAATGGAGGTATGGCAAATCTTTGGATATCTTCAGCTTGAACCTCCACCTAAGGCTTTTGTTTGAATTTAATGTCTTGGACAGTTTCTAAAACACAGGATATGAAACACAGAAATCACAAATAAGTAATGAGAAATATCAAAATCCAGCTGAAGGCAAAATCTTCAGTGGCAAGGAAGGCTAAGAGCAGTCACACTCAGTTATAACAGGACTGCACTCAGCCACAACACTTTGTATCTTTCAGACATGACTGAAATCTAAGTTGTCATTGTCATATCTATCTAAGAGGGAAATAAGTATTTTCTTCAGTAGTATGAACACTTATGGGAAATATATTCCAAATATAACTGATAATGTTATAGGTGAAACCTTCCACATTTGTTTGGGGAATTAAAAAGCGGTTGTGTCTCACAAAAACAGCTTCCAAACATGCTGAGTTAGTATATTTAGAGCAAGAGCTTGATGATGAAATGAAAAACAGAGGCTTACTAACTGGCACGTAGTCTTGTGGGGCACAGTTATTTTCACCCTAGAACTGCGTATCATAGTAATATCAGATGACACATTAGTAAAACTTTGAGTCTATTTTAGAATGATATGTATTTTCCACGTAAAAAATCCTATTGTGGATCATAGTCATGTTCATACTTTAGTCCTTGGAGCTTAATGAATTTCAGGAGCAGCATAAACATTTCCCAAAAACATCTATCCAGTGTCCTCAGTCACAGTGAAGTTCTGATGGTTTCACCTGTACCTGGCCTATTGTAGACTTACATAAATATGCATTAAAGAGGGAAAGAAGTACATAAAAATAGCTGAAAACATCAGAGAATTAAAGGCACAGATATAATTTTGGATTGATTTTTCTCACTAATAGGAACATGAACACAGCTTAAAAATGTAACATTGTATTGTATATAAATAAATATATATATAGTATATTTGTATATACATTTATATATATATATAAATGTATATACAAATGTTAGGAGATAAACAGCAACACCCAAAACATTTGATTTGTGGTATCCTTTCACATTTTACTTGCCAATTTTCTATGATTCAGAATGTGACACATTGCTTAGAGTCTCTGTGTTATACTGTGTGAAGTACGATCACTGAAACAAGTGGTAAAACCTAAATGTACTAGCTAAAATAAAAATGTCCAGTATAAATCTCAAGGCAACAAACTTTTTTCCTTAGATATCAAATCCAGGAAACAATTTGTTGCTACAAGAGAAGTCAGAGGAATAAAAAAAAAATTAGTAATTGATTAAGAAATTTGGAGATAGCCTATCTGAGGGAAGATGATCCTCATGTTACCTTTATGGCTGCTTATGTGGTCCCTGATTAGACACACAGCTCATTATATCCATACAGATCATGACCAAAAAAAAACCAGTAAGAAAATATGTTTGTAAAAGACCAAAGTGTACAAGAACAGAGAAAAATTATAATTGACCAAATTAGAGCATATTTTTCACAGAGATAACAGATGGCTTTCCAGTTCAGAAACAACACATAGGAAAATGTCCAATTCCTCCTGTGAAACCATGGACTGTTTCAAAAACAAATGCAAGGTAATTCTTTTAAATGATAAATCAGTTGTCCCAAGCTTTATTTTTCAGATATAACTGAACTCTTTAGGATTGCATTCCCAGGATACTTAACACTTGCTAATTAAACGTTTTCCTAATTTTTAAGTATGTATGTAACACAAACAACTCCTGTTCAGAGAACTGAAATTTAGCAAGATTCTGAAGAAATAAAATAGTATTTTGTAAAGAAACTACAACAGCAAGTGTTATTAGCCCTATGACAGTTAAAGGAAGAATAAACTCCCACATAGAGTAATATGGGCTTTAAGTTGGCTCATGTTTTAATTTCAAGGTTGTTTCAAAAATATTTTAGGTTTTCTACAGGCAGACATCCAAAATATATGAAGAATATGTGAATCTCTTTCACTTCAAAGGGGTTAAAATGAAGATATTTCATTCAGTGGAACTGTAATACCAAATAAATAATATATTTCTCAGGGAAATAAGAATGTATGCAGCGCATGGACATATTCCTTTAGGATCAAGCTCTCCTTTTAGAACATTGCACTATAAATGTATATTGCCTGATCAGCACTTGTTCTGCCAAAAGTTAACTTTGATAAATGTCCACAAATAAAAAGAATCATAATCTGAGGAAGAGAAATGTAGTAACGATTAAAAACAACTGCTTAGAAAGATGCTTTTATATGCAAGGAAATTTTTCAGTACCTGCTTTTTCTAATATCTGACCATTCCATCTGACTATTTCTAAGGTCATGACCATAAAAAAGATCCTGAACCATATTACTCCATGATCAATAGAACTTTTAGTAGGTCAATTATAAAATAAAGTATAATAAGTGATCTCCAGGAAAAAGACTATTATCTAAACTATCACTGTCTAAGTAGAATTTTCCTTCATTTCAAATCTCCCTTACAAAAAGTTATGAAGAAGAAAAAGTGACTTCATTTACCAAGATTTTTCATTTATCTTACCAGGAGGCTGAGTATTTCTTTTTATTGCAGAGAGTGAAAATTCTTTTTAAAAAAATGAAAAGGTAAGAGACACCATGTAGATTGAAGTGGTACACTCTGACCTTGCTCTATACGCTCTAAGAAATTTTCTTCCTTCTTTCAGAAAAAATATCAGGTAAGAATGGACACTGGATTTCTTTTCTCTAGCAGTAAGACTTTTCCTGGCTCATCATACTTGTCAAAAGCCTGAATATTTATTGTATTACCTTTTTTTCAGGAGGGATATTAATACTGAGGAAATATATATGCAATCAGTCAGTGACTGGTTGAGAGTGTGAAAGCCCATTCTCTTTTAAAGTATATACACGCATAGATAGTTTAATATGGCAAATCCAAAAGATCCAATAACGATATCAGAGTAGGTGTCTCATTGGAAAGAGAAGTTGGAATTTTATTTAAGGGTAATATTCTAAAACAATTTCTGAAATCGTTGCATCATGGTGCCTGTGAAGTGTTAAAGAACTATAGCACTTTTCTCTGAAATGGCAGAGTCCTGGGTAAAATAATCCAGTAAATATGGGAAGTACTTTATTTCTTCTTAATGTCAAGAAGAATAGACAAAATCATACCTAAAAACTCATATAATTTTCCAACCAATTTCAAATTAATCCTGAACACATTTAAATCCTGTACAGTCCTATGTTATGTGATTTGTACTGTAATGATATATGTGCATATATTCATATAGAGCTGGTAAAACCACGTTTATGTAGCTCGGAATAAACACTACACTAAAGACCACACTCAGTTATGCTACTATTTTAGTTGAACTCTCATTTCAACATTTTTATATAACACTGAATGAACCCCAGTGGGTCTAGTGAATTCTCAACCCAGCAGAAAGTCAACCGCCCTTAATCCTACAGCATCCAGGAGAAAAAGTGGCAGGATCTTTCCAGTTTGTGGGAATAATATTCTCTGACTGCATGCTGATTGCTCTCTGGGGAGTCCCGGTGCCACCAGGAAACCAGTCTTCTAGACTGGGTCTTCTACAACTCCTGTGTCTGGACCCTTCCCTGTGGGAAAGAGGGCACATCAGGAGGACATAAACAGCAGATGTGAAGTCTGCTGTTTTAATGCAAAACAAACAAATAAACAAAACACTTAGATTTTGCTAAAAAGCTGATATACAAACATGTATTCCAAGAGGAAAAAAAAAAGAGGGCTTGCTGGTGGTTTTTCCCTCATTTCTTGTTTTCCATGTTATTTTGGGAAAAAGTAGAACAATAAAAAAGTTGAAATGAGAAAAGTAGCTGTTCTTGTTTGTAGGTACTAATCCTCAGACTAGATGCAAAAACTCTGAAAACAGCAAATATTCTTTATATCTCTTTTTTTCCTGATGTCACCTCCAGATATCACACTTCCTGTCAAACTACACCTAAACTGAGACTGCTTACTACATAATCAGTTGGAGCATCTCATTATAAAATGTTTTCATGTTCTAATACATTCTTAAGGACTGCAAATCCCACCCATTTCCTTTATACACCTGTGTATATACACAGACATACTTAAGGATATAACTATGTATATAAAAAACCCTCGACCTGCTGGCAAAACTTGTCCTAATACAGCCCAGAACATTGTTGGCCACCTTTGCTGTAAGGGCACATTCTTGGCTCATGTTCCACCTGTTACCCACCAGGACCCCCAGCTTTTCTGCAAAGCTGCTTTTCAGCCTTTTGATCCCCTGCAGGCGGTGTTGCATGAGATTGTTCCTCCTCATGTGCAGGACTTTGTGTTTCTCCTTGTTGAACTACATGCAATTCCTGTCAGTCCGTGTCTTCAGCCTGGTGAGGTCCCTCTGGATGGCAGCACAACCCTCTGGCGTATCAGTCACTCTTCCAAATTTTGTGTCACCAGTGAGTTTGCTGAGGGTGCACTCTGCCCCATCAACCAGATGATGAAGGTGAAAAATCCTACACAGTTTACATAGACACCTAAATCACCTTAAGCACCTAATTCTTTCGGCAAAAGCTTGCTTGTACAACTAAATTTGTAATACAGATGTGTCTCAAAAGCTCTCACATCTTTACTGTTTAATTGCCTTTGTAAGGCTATTTCTAATCTGGAAGATGTTTAAAATTTATTTAATATTTGACACTACAGGTAAGCTGGTCCTGTCCGATACTTTTTAATCAATGGAAAGAAACAGACTTTTTAGGATATAAATCTTCTTGTCTGCTGCATTTGTCTACTACAGCAAGAGATGATCAACGCTTTCGAAGTATCTATTTAATTCCATTGACTGTACAGGTACCTCTGACATCTAAGTTTAAAGTCAATCTACGTACTGAACAGCAAAATTTCATGATTGAAACAGCAAGTAGCAAAAATACAATTTGGAAACTGTTAGAAAAGGCTGTTAATAATGATGGCTGCTAATGTTGACAACACAAATATGCCGAGGTTTTATCACAAAAAGCATGAGCTAGTCTTAAATCTCAGTTGTAGACATTTTCATTTATTTGTATATATATATATGTATGACCCAAACAAGTCTAAACCTGAATCTCTGAGTAGGTCTTAATCTAAAAATTCATAGAGAATGCAGTACCTATAGATTAACCTATTCAGTAGAAAGAATTTAGTCCTTCTTACAGATTTGCTGTGGCCTGTTGACTTCTGAACCCAAATCTTTTGATTCCCAGCAATTCCAGAAAAAAAATAATAAAATCATTCCTTTCTGTGTAATACGGAGCACTAGGTAAGCAGAAGTGATGAGTATCTGTAGGAGAAGAGTCAACAGGAATCCTTGATATCTGTACCCATGGCTGGAGCAGTTTTCCAGGACAGTCGTGGAATTACTTTTCCATATCCTTTAGGTCCTGTCACTGTGTGCTTTGTTAGTTGAAAACCAGAAAGGCATCAGAACCTGCAATCATCTTTTAGAGTTTTGTAATGGTCCACTGAGATATATTTTGCTCAATTTATATCAATTTCACTTTTTTACCTTTATCAAGGTCATAATCTGTTTAAGAGAAAAGAATTCTACAAGGGTACAGATCAGGAAGCTCTGAAGAGATAATTTTGAGATGAGGTGGGATTTTTTAATCTTGTTTGAAGTTAAAAAAAAATCTTGCTGGGAAATAAATAATGTCATGATGTTAATAAAGTTAAATAATTAGCAACTGAATTGAAAAGACTGCCTATACTCCCTTACAATTAACTTACTGTCACATCTACTTAACAAGATGTAATTTTCACCCACACATGCCTTTTACTTCTAGTCTGCAGCTTTTGTTGCACACAGTTTGAAAATAAGGGAGTGTGAGATGCAATTCTGAGATGAAGAATGCTCAGGAAAGACGTAGTAAGAAACTCGCTTCACAGGAGAATGTGAAAATGTGTCTCAAACCAAGATACTCCCTTCTATAGCTTAATCTTCTGTCTTATAGTTACGTAACATCTAAATCACATCAACTTCTCTCACACATGGTCCCTCAAATTATGCATTACTTGAATAATTTAATGCTCTACTTTTCATGTTGGGAATTACAAAAAAAGAGGAATAAAGTTTTGTTGAGAAAGAATATGAAAGATGTGCATTTAAACTGTTATTTTTCTCTTTGAGAAAATAAATTGGCAATCAAATATACTGAGTACAGTTATTCTGATTTCTTAATAAAGTTACCGGCTATGTAAAGCCACCAAATAATGTGTCAGAGTACATTCTAAAGGACTCTGGGAGTCTAAGTATATTGAAAATCGAATTATTTTCTATTTCATAAATGTTGAACATTATAACGAGAGGTAAGAGACTTTATTCAGCTGACTTGGCCTATTAAAATATCATTTCTTGGACTTAACACTTCTTGCTAAACATGTTAATAACTTCTTATAAAAAATCTAGCAATGATTTCTGGCATCAAAGTAAGAACAGAAACTGGGAGATATAATTAAATTAGAGACTGGATAGGAGTTTTAGAAGATTATTATTTTTTAAAAAGAAGCAATGTCATAGTGAACATGCCATGAAATGATAACCAGTAATTGAAATACAAAGATGTAGGCATTGGCAGAAAAGATGAAAAAACTCTATGCCTAATTAAAAACATAGTCAATTTCATGGCGAAGATAGGAAAGAAGAAAAAAAACCCCAAATTGTAAAGGATGGAAGCAGTAATCCTTGTTCTTATTCCATCAGGGAGACAATACAGGAGTCTGTTTACTGATTCTTATAGGAATTAAATCAAATTCCTTGGGAGAGGTAACTTAAAGAAAAGAGGTGAAATTTATGACCATAACAGAGTGGTATATTTTTTGTCCTAGGAGTAGAGAAATAAGAAATGAAAGCATAGCTATAGACATTATTAAATTAGATACGGATTTTACAGTGGACAACATGCAGTGAAAGACTGTATGAGGAAAAAACAAAATGGTAATGAGGAGACAAAGAATGATACGGGAATGAAATTCAGGAGTTGTTAATAGTTAAAAAAAAAAAAGACAAAACAAACACATGAAAATGTATGCAACCTTTAACCTATTGTTCCATTTAGCTTCAGAGATACAATGTGTTAAAATAAAATTGAGTCTATCATGGCCCAAAGCTACAATAAAAAAGTTAGACAAGTTGGTCTATAAATTTTCTCAGTCTTTCTGAATGAAAAAGGGGTTTGCATGTGCTAATATTCTTCAGGTTGCTTTTTTACCTATTAACAATACAAGTTTCCTATAGCACATGCTGAGTACTACACCTGGGAAGTGGAAATATAAAACATAAATGGGAACAGAGAAGGTAACAGTTCTGCAGAGAAAGTTTTGAAGTTCAAAGTGGATATTGAATCACATTTAAAAAGTCAACAACATGATATATAAAGTAAATGCTACACTGATGTATTGAAGAGTAATGTTACATATGGAACATGGGATTATTCTTCTCTGCTCAGTTCTGGATTAATCTGAGATGGAATATTTACCTTTGTAAACTCTGTTGTAACAAAGATGCAGATTAAAGATAATCCACAGAAAAGTAACAGCAATGCTAAAAGATTTGATTATCCAATACACAACGGGAGGCTAAGGGGCCTGGCATTGACAGACCTAGAAAAGAGAAAACTGTGAGGTAGGGGAGAAACATTTCAGATTTTTTTTGCAGTACCTCTTAGTTACTCTCAGAAAGAGTAAATGGCACAATGTTTTTTTATGGAGATATTTTTAAAATTACCTAGACATTTCTTCAGAAAACATCTACATTGTTTGGTAATTATTTACCAAATTTCAGTGGTTTTATTTCTCTCATTCAAAAGACAAGTTTTCACCATAATTTCACTTAATGAGATTTTTACCATTAAAAAATAATCTGAAATTAAGAGCTGAAGATCTAATTTTTTCTGAAAGACTGAGCTAAAATGGATAAAATGTATTTAATGGAAGTTTTGAAAGTCTTTATATGCACCTGAGGTCTTCTGGAAAGCAGATCTGATGGTTTTTAATGTGAAATGAAATAAATATGAAATTATATTTAGGGTCAAGTATTCCATAGTGCCTAACTTTATTTTTCTTAAGGATAACATTAAAAAAGAACAATGAACTGTTATCTGTGTTGTCTGTGAGTAAACCACAGATTTATCACCTTTAATCCCAGATTTATGATAATGCACTAGGACCATGCTTGCTTTGTTTTACTGATACACAGACTTATGATCACTCCCTTCCACTGCAGTTCCTTAACATCCAAGATGCCATCTGATTTGCAGAGATGGGAGTGATGTTTTCCCTTGGTCTACTGATCTTTCTAAAGCACAGCATTCAATTAGCATCCTTTACTGCAGGGATGAACTGTTTATTCAATTCATCTTTCAAGGACCTATTGTCCTGCACTGCAAAGCATGCAGCTGATGACCAGCCTGCAATGGAATATTGCATCCCAGTTGCAAGATTTTACTCATCTTTGCTGATCTCCATGCTTCTATGAGTTTTGTCCCTGAAGTTTAGTCATGATTAAAGGAGGAAATACTTTATCAAATGTCAAATACCAATACCAGGAAAGAAACTGAAAGAACACACCTTCGGACACTGACAGAGTATGAAGCTGAACCTTGTAATTGATCTACTGATGTTCTTTACTACCCTCTGGTTTTTTTACTGCTCAGAGTCTTTCTATCTGTGAAGATCTCTGTCTCTAATTTAGTCATATGCATGCCAGACAGGACCGATATGTAATCGTTTGGGGACCTATTTAGACTTTATTTTATGTTTATTTCTGTATGTGCATTTCTTTACAGGTTCATACCTTTGAGATTTTGGATCAAGGAATAACAACTGCATCACTGATGAGATCACGCACTCTACTATGAATAATTTAATTTATGCTGTGTTTGATTCCTTAAATCTAAATATATAAGGATATATAAAAGCCTTCCATCCCAGATGACAAATTGTCATCTCAGCATAAAAACATATGATGCCTGAAATTCAAAGCAGCACCCAAGATTGTGCTTTAATTGCTCAGGCACCATGACTTGCCTGGAATGAAAAACAGAGTTGACTAAACTCTGAGTTACAATTTCCTGCCAATCCATCAGCTGGGATTAGCCAGCTCACAGCAGTGTAAAGATTGTCTACTAGGAAACGTGTTTTAGAGAGATGAGATCCTCTAAGAATGCAGTGACTGTCAGAAAAAAAAAATCTAATATATTATGACAGCTTTGTCTGGAACAGGTAACCTTCAAGCCATCAGAGATACTCACCCAATATACGTTTTCTTATTAGAAATCCTGTTCAAACAGTACAGTGATTTTTTTTTTTTTTTGTAGCTAAGATATTTACTGTTATTTTTCTAGGATCAATACTGTCAAGATGAAGAACATGAAATCTAAGCAGTCTTCCCATCATAATCATAGCTGTTAGTCCAGTTTTGATTGTAGATTCTTGCTGTTATTAGGCATGCATAGTTTTAGAAGTGACACAGTATGATCAACTGAGCTCAAAATAGGAGGTTAACCTTGTATTAGATTTCTTCAGGATCACAGAAATATTGTACCAGTCCTTGAGATTCTTTAGGCTGCAGTAGCACAGAGAACTAAGTTTTCTGATACTCTATGTTTCTCACATTACATAGCTGTCCATCTACAGCAATTGCTATGACTTCTGCCAAATTTTATACTGTTCCATCGCCTGCCCAGCTACTATTGTAATCTACTGAGTGTTTAAATCAAGAAACAAGTGAAAAATGACATGCCCTTGGGCAATTCCAATATGCCTGGGTCTACTCAGAGGCACAGAAGTAGTATATGATAGCAGAGAATTCCCAGAGCCCAACAACTTTACAAGCCATAACTCCAACTATTCCCTAAGCTAGCACTGTAAAAGCCTTCTAAACTGAGGATAGCTGTGAAATTTCATTGAATTTAGTGGGTGAAGGACCAAGCCATTAAAGTTCATTTCACAGAGCTATTTGCCACTTTCCACACTATATGGGTTTTCTGTCTTCTTTCATGACACCTGCTTGTAGTCTCTCTTTTCCTTTCTTAGCATCATGAATAGGTTTTCCACAAAATAAAGTCTTAGGTCTAATTTAAAAATTAAAGCAACCCCCAAGGAGAAAATAAAAGTGCTTGGACTTATTTTTCATTCTTGCTTCAATACTCCAGTAAACAAACAATAAAGCAAACAAAACAAAACAAAAAAATAATCCAAACCCCCAACTTGAAAACATCCCTCTAAAATATCAGTTTGACCCAGATAATCATTATTCACTGTCCCACTGTCTTACTTGAGACCTAGGTGCTATTGCAGACATGAGACTGCATTGAATTAGAAAAGAATTTATTCCACTGCTTTCACTGTATGACGTGCAACACTTACCCAAGTGCAGGTTGGATTTTGATCCAACTTGTTCCAGCCTAGACCCACCGAACTTTTTTCTCTGTGTTGTTGCAGCTATGCAGATTTTGAACTATCTGATCTGGTTTCATCTGATCGAAAAAACAGCTCACCATTTTTCATTACTGAGAAGCATCTACAATCAACTATAAATCTAAGCAGAAAAGGTCATTCTTAACATGTTTCCTGATTTAAGCTTCCAGTGGATTAAAGAAGCAGCTGGGCAGTCTGAAAATGTTTGTTGATATGCCAGAAGAAAATGGATGCCAGCTGAGCTCAAAAATAAATCTACCTCTATTCCCAGGATCACTTCCTTCTGGCCTCAAAAATGTAAGAGCTAAAAAGATCAATATTAAATTTTCAGCGATGTAGTTTTTCATATTGAAGAGCACACTCAATCTGTTAGAATCTGATTTTCAAGAAACTGTAAAGACTGGCAGAAGTTCAGCTTCCTTTAAAGAGCCCCGTGTTAGTACAATAAGAATAGGTAAATCAGGTGAAAAGTTCTTTTAAATATATGAAATTGCTAATCTGGTGCTTTGCATCTTCCCTCTGTAGCTAGATTTCCTCCCTGGAGACTTTCAGAAGTCCTAGTGACACACTTTCACCACACTGATGTAATTTTAAATGAATATCCATCACCTTATAATTAAAATGACAAATGCACTTATTTTGGTTGCTGTCTTACAATTTTAAATTGGTTTAGAAAATTAGTAATGGAAACAGAGATTTATCTGACACATTTTGAGAGTAGACCATTTCTCCCAGTCAGACAAAATGCTCAAAGATGAAATCATTACATTACATATAACATGCAATCCAAAGTTTTAATTTTTCTATCATTACCTTCAACCAGACAAGAGAAGGGAAAGCAAACCGGCTTCAAATTACCGAGATCTTCCAGTCAAACTTCCTGCCACAGATGAGGGAGACAGTTGCCTGGCTAGGGCTGGGAGCAGACTGATAAGAAGATCCTGTTTACATTGAGGACACGAAAAATAAAAAGAGAAAAGAAAAAATGGAGTAAGCATAAACTCAAGGAGAGGTTCTGGAAGTTCTAGGTACCTTCCAACCGAAAATAGGAAGACCAAGGTCTTTCTCCTACCAAAGAATGGCTTTTGCCACCAATAGGAGCTGTAGAGGTGCCTTCTTCATGGGTAGGACAGATCATCTGACCTGAGCAACCATGGTTTGGCATCTTGGTGAAAGAGGAACCAGATTTCACAGGACATATAAAAAGACTTATTTTCTAGGCTGAGAGACTAGGTCTCCAAATGTTTCCTTTGTCTTGGTGGATTGAGCATCAGGCTTTTCTTGTGGAGAAAAGTCCATCCATGGCATGTTGCTTTTGGTAATGAAGGTGTAAGAGGTGACAGCAATGTAGTGCCACTAGTAGGGTGACCTGCATTGGTGTCCAAGGCTACAGCAACCAGAATAAAGGCAGAAGTCTGGCAGCAGACAGTGAAGTTGGTGATAGTGACCAACTGACCACCAGATAGCTGTCTGGTATTTCCAGGCAACACAGCCAGCGGCAGTTGGATGTGGGCAGCTTTGGGTCTTCTGCCCATCCTGACCACCTAAGGAGACAGAATAGTAGGGAAATTGGTGTGACAAGAAGGATTGCTTCTCTCCTTGCAGAAACGAGTTAAGATTCATCACAAATATACTATTGTCACAAAGATGGTAGTATATTAAAATACAGGTAAAAGATCAAATATTGTGCCAGCAGCAGGGACACAAGTGCTTGGAATAAGATCATGATCAGGAACTTTCCTTGCATCATGTGTCGAATCACTGATTTTTGTTTCAGGTGATATTTGTGTATTTTTCCAGCCTTTTTCTACTGTAGTGCAAGTGTTAAAAATTCACTGTGAGTGGGTGCAGAGAAATCTGGTCTGCAAGTGCCGTTTTCATGCAGTGTTACCCAACAGCTGTGACAGAAAATGCAAACACCTTACAGATGAGTTTTCTCAAGAACAAAGAGAATAGCAAGATTTGGTATATTTTTTAAAATTTAACAGCTCTGTCATAGAATCATAGAATGATAGAATCATCTAGGTTGGAAAAGACCATCGGGATCATTGAGTTCAACCATCAACCCTACTCTACAAAGTTCTCCCCTACACCAAATCCCCCAACACCACATCTAAATGACTCTTAAAACACGTCCAGGGATGGCCACTCAACCACCTCCTTGGGCAGCCTATTCTAATGCCCGACCACTCTTTCTGCGAAAGATTCTTTCCTAATGTTCAGTCTAAACCTACCCTGTTGCAGCTTGAAGCCATTCCCTCTTGTTCTGTCACTAATTACCTGCTAGAAGAGACCAGCATCAACCTCTCTACAGTGTCCTTTCAAGTAGTTGTAGAGAGTGATGACCCCCTCAGCCTTTTCTTCCTCAAATTAAACAGTCCCAGCTCCTTCAGCCGCTCTTCATAAGATTGATGCTCCAGGCCTTTCCCCAGCTTCGTTGCCCTCCTCTGCACTCACTCCAGCACCTCGATATCTCTCTTGTATTGAAGTGCCCAGAACTGGACACAATACTCCAGCTGTGGCTTCCCCAGTGCTGAGTACAGGGGGACAATCACCTCCCTACTTCTGCTGGTCACACTATTTCTAATACAATCCAGGATGCCCTTGGCCTTCTTGGCCACCTGGTCACACTGCCAGCCCATATTCAGCCGCTTGTCAATTAGAACCCCCAGGTCTCTTTCCTCCAGGCAGCTTTCCAGCCACACTTTCCCAAGCCTGTAGCACTGCATGGGGTTGTTGTGGCCCAAGTGCAGGACCTGGCACTTGACCGTGTTGAAGCTCATACCATTAATGTTGGCCCAATGATCCAATCTATCTAAGTGTCTCTGTAGAGCTTCCCTATCCTCATGTGAATCACCACTCCTGCTTAACTTGGGGTCATCTGCGAATGTGCTGATGATACACCCTGTGTCCTTATCAAGATCATCAATAAAGATGTTAAACAGAAATGGTCCCAACACTGAGCCCTGAGGCACACCACTTGTGACCGGCTGCCAGCTGGATTTAAATCCATTGAGCACCACTCTTTGGTACCTTCCAGTCAGCCAGTGTTTGATCCAGTGGATCTTATGCTCAGCCAGGTTGTGGGCAGCCAGTTTTTCCACAGGAGTTCTATGGGGGACAGTATCGAATGCTTTTCAAAAGTCCACATATACAATATCCACAGCCCTTCCCTGATCCAAGAATCGGGTCATCTTGTCGTAGAAGGAGATCAGGTTCATCAGGCATGACCTGCTTTCCATAAACCCATGCTGACTAGGTCTGATCCCCTGCTTGTCCATTATGTGGCTTGTGATGGCACTCAAGATGACCTGTTCCATGACCTTCCCTGGTATCGAGGTCACACTGACAGGTCTAGAGTTTCCTGGATCCTTCTTTTTGCCTTTCTTGTAGGTAGGTGTTACATTTGCCACCCTCCAGTCCACTGGGACCTCCCCAGTTAGCCATGACTTTATGTAAATGGTGGAAAGTGGCTTGGCAAGCACGTCTGCCAACTCTTTCAGCACTCCTGGCTGTAGCCCATCCGGTCCCATAGACTTGTGTGAACCCAAGCAGCATAGCAGGTCACTGATCTCTTCCTCTTTCATTGTGATGCCCTCATTCTACTTCCCCTCCCTGTCTCCTGGTTCATGAGGCTGGGTGTCCAGAGAACAGCCAGTTCCACTGCTGAAGACCAATGCAAAATAGGTGTTGAACACCTCAGCCTTTTCCTCATCCTTTGTGACTATGTTTCCCTCTGCATCCAATAAAGGAGGGAGATTTTCCCTAATCCTCCTTTTGTTGTCAATGAATTTATAGAAACACTTTTTATTATCCTTAATGTCTGTAGCTAGGTTGAGCTCTAGCTGCGCTTTAGCTCTCCTAATTTTCTCCCTGCATAGCTTCGTTACATCATTTTTGAGATCCAGCAAAAGATCCCTATTTAGCCAGGCTGGCCTCCTTCTCTGCCTACTTGTTTTTCCACACTTGGGGACAGCCTGCTCCTGTGCCTTTAAGACTTCTTTCTTGAAGTATGTCCATCCTTCCTGGACTCCTGTATCCTTAAGGGCATCCTTGCAAGAGATTTTGTCTAGCAATCTTCTGAACAGATTAAAGTTTGTCCTCTGGAAGTCTAGGGGGGCAGTTTTGGTAATCCCTCTCCTTGTTTCTCCGAGGATCGAGAACTCAATCATCTCATGCTCACTGTGCCCTAGACGTCCTCCAACCTTTACTTCCCCCACAAGTTCTTCCTTGTTCGCAAGGAGCAGGTCTGGGAGGGCACTCTACCTGGTCAGCTCAGTTATCAGCTGCATGAGGAAGTTATTCTCCACACATTCCAGGAACCTTCTGGATTGTGGCCTGTCTGCTGTGTTGAATTCCCAGCAGATATCAGGGAGCTTAAAGTCCCCCACAAGAACAATGGCAAGCGACTGCGATATTTTTCCCAGTTGCTTGTAGAAGGCTTCATCCACCTCACTGCTTTGGTTGGGAGGTCTATAGCAGACTCCCACAGTGATCCCACAGACTCCCACACCTTTATTGGCCCTTATCCCAATCTGACTCTCGACCCCATCATTACTATACTTAATTTCTGAGCTCTCATAACATTCTCTAACATACACAGCCACTCTGCCACCTCTCCTTTCCTGTCTATCCCTCCTGAAGAGCTTGTAGCCATTGATTGTGGCACTCCAGTCGTGTGAGGCATCCCACCATGTTTCTGTGATAGGCACTATGTCCTAGTTTTCCTGGTGCATTATGGCTTCAAGCTCCTCCTCTTTGTTGTTCATACTGCGTGCGTTAGTATAGATGCACTTCAGATGAGCTAATGGTTCCAACATCTTTTTGTGAGCGTGGGCCCCATTTCCTACCAGACCCCTCTCAGGCGTTTCCATAATTTCTAGGTGCCTATCACTTCTCTCAAAGGAAATGGTAGAGCAAGGGTCCTTGCTTGTCCACCAACCCTTGAACGCTGCATGTTTCCCTTGGGTTCAATCCTAACAGGCCCAGTTATCTCACCCTCTCCCCTCATATCTAATTTAAAGCCCTGTCAATGAGCCCTGCTAATTCCTGCCCCAACATTCTTTTCCCCCTCTGGGACAGGTGCATCCCACTGGCCACCAGCAGGCCAGGTGTTTCATACAGCAGCCTACGATTAAAAAACCCAAAGCCCTGCCGATAACACCAGTCCTGGAGCCACATATTAACCTGTTCTCTCTTCCAGTTAATTTCCTCACTCATGATAGCCACTGATGGGATAGAGGAGAACACAACTTGTGCTCCCGATCACTTAAGTGCCCATCCCAAGACTCTAAAATCTCTATTAATTGATTTTGGGCTCCTTCTTCCCACATCATCACTGCCCACCTGATGTGTATTGTGATGTGATTCCCTGAAAAACATGGTTGGGATGTAATCTGTATCAGTTTAGGCATAAGTATCTGAAAAGCACTTGTATGAAAAACTGATTTAGTCAGTCTAAACTTTTTAAGGGAGTGTCATAAATAAGGGAGCAAGGGACATAGTCTTAGCTATTTTTGAAGGAATGATATAGGTGACAATGACCATAAATAAGAAGTCAATCCTGAGAAATAAGGAGAGAGAGAAAAAAAACGAAAGAGAAAGCGAGAGATGCATTTTAATAGAATGTGGGATCCTCTTATTTGATTAATAACATTGATTTAAATAATGATTTAAGTATTCAACATAGAAGAGCATAAAACCAATTATGGCATATTAAACACTTTTAAGTCAGTTTTAGATTTCACTGAGTCTTGATTCTGGACAATTGTTCCACATGATGACTTTCAAAGCAAAGTGAGGATTAGATTCCATTTAGATTAGATAAAATATTCTTTCTGCAGCGTTTAAAGTCTTTATTTCTTTTAAGTATTGTGAAATCTATGAAAAGAATTCAAAGCCATTTTAGAATTCATGGAACCACAAACTCAGTAGATAATCACAGTTTCTGAAGATAAAGAACAAGTCTTTTAGACCCTGGAAAACAAAACAGTGGTTTTTCTTCATAATGTCATCTTTGGAGCTTTCTTACAAATTCTTTGAAAAACAGAAAGTTATCTTAATTTTCTTGACAAGTTGAGAACAATGGTCACAAAGCCGGCCTGAAAACAGTGTTGCAGGCAATGCCATAGTCAGGGGAAGTAACTTATTTTATGTAGAAACTTTCTATAGAAACGGGGATATCAGTATGTGATGACATCAGTGTAAATATCTCAGTTAAATTAAATATGAGGATATCTCTGATACAGTAACAAAGAAAAACCAAAAAAAAAAAAAAAAAAAAAAAAAAAAAAAAAAAAACCTGATTGGGAGACTTCATTCTTTGTTTTTCTATTTTACTTCCAGCCAGATTTACTAGTTGAGCCCAAATGGATAGCAGGGTTTAATATTTTTCCTAGAACTTTTTTTTTTTTTTTTTTTTTTTTTTTTTTTTTTTTCCAAAAAATATGGAAAAAAAAAAAAAAAAAAAAAAAAAAGAAAAGAAAACCCTCAAAAATACCATGAACAAAACAAATTAAAAATGAGTAATTAAAAGTGGATTAATATTTCAGAGGTAGTTATAGTATATTCATAATCCATTATGCTAATGATTTCAGTTTAACTAAAGCAAATGTTTCCACTGGTAATGTAAGTGCATCCAGCAGGATGGGAGAAAGTAAAACAGATCAGTTGAGTGGGACAAGTAGGATTCAATAAAAAATAGTGGAGTTCTGGTGAGGGAAGGGGAAAAAAGAAAGTAGGATTTGCTCGGCAACAGACCTTGAATTAGGACAGTGGTGGGTATGAATTTATGAGAAGAATCAATTTGGGGCAAGGTGCAACAAAAGGGAAGAGGAAAGACTGGAGTAGTAACAGCTTAGATGATAAATTTGACAGAAGTGAACATCAGACCTTTATATTAATAAACAGCTGCAAAACCTACTGTTATAGTCTCTGATCACCAGTGCTGGGGAATTAAAAGAAGATAATTTACATGTCAGACATTTAAGCAATGAATTAAAAGCCTTCAGAATTATTGGTAGGTAACTCAAGTTGATGCACTTTTGCTGAAACTGCTGTAGATCCAATTTATTTGTTTTATAATACATACAGACTAAATGCCAAAAAAAAAAGAAATTCCATACTCTGAAAAATTATGTGGCTGGGGAAAAATTTAACTTTGTCCTTTTGTTGATGTGCTTTATGAGGTAGTTTTTCATTACACAAGCACATACCATTTTTTTACACCAGACATTGGAAAAAAACCCACAATGTTGGAATGAATCTGAATTATTGTTCAGCAATAGATGTTGTTGCTGATCAATTCATTGCAGCTACAGGAAGAATCAGAATGATTGAAGAATATGTCTATAAAAGGGGAAAAATCCCAAAAGGTAAAAATGTGTTTGATTATGATAGATGACTGTTTTCTCAGATGTATGGATCATTCCTTGCTGTACAGCTCCTGTGAGATAACGGATAACCTGTGAAAATTAACTTTGTTTTCTGATGATCACTGGCTGGAAAATCATTTTAGTCCTGGTGTAAATATTTTCCTGATGGAGAATAGAACTATGAACACAAGGATCCTAAATACTTTGTGTGACAATTAGTTCCAGAAAATATTATAGCACATTAGAAAAAGAAATTTATTTAAAAAAAAAAAAAAAATGGAAGGGGAAAAAAAGGAAAAAAAAAATGACCAAAGGGAAAAAATGGAGCTTTTTGTGGTGTGTCTGTGGGCATGTGTCTGAAATCTACACCAAATTTCTGTCTCTGTACAAACTCCACGCTGTACAAGCTCTACATGTATTTGGCAGAAAGAATGGACCTTTTGCAGAAGCAGTTGCTGATTCATAGTGAAGTGTTGATGTACACAGTCCCAGACTGCCTCTAATGAAATTAGCTATATTGGAAATCAAAATCAAACTAAACGAGACACAGAAGATGAAGAAAGCCCATGGGACTGTAGAGATGCTGTTGGTGGCATAGCTAGCTTCTTTCATTCTCCTTCTAGTGTTTTTTTCCTTTCTTCTCTCCAAGAGAAAATAAAATATGAACTCATGACCCACATGGTCAAAAAGGATGTCCAAAAAAGACTGCAATAATCAGATGTACTCTTCTGTGTGTGTTTGTGCATACATACTGACACACACAGAGTCTTGGATTTGTGTAGGCACCCACTTCAATATGTGTATATTTGGTATGATTCATTACAAAATAGTGTTGCAAATGGTATTTTACTTGCTAACTAATTTTGCCCTGCTGTCTCACTCTAGAAATTTAGGAATGACATATGCTGCCTAATGGAATTACCGCCTGACTCTGTGTCTTGCTCACATTTACTGAGGTGCTTAAAAGTGTCACTATGGGTAATCATAAAAAAGCAATAGGATTATTCATCACAAAGTTTTAAACCTAAGAGTCAACTCTCCATAAGACTCTCTTTTCTTCACTGGTATTTATTTATATAGAGATGAATATAGAGGAATATTTTACTAGTATTTTCTGCTGTTAGTGCAATGTAAAAGTGCTTGTATTAGCAGTTGGTCATCATTTATTTCTGAACTATAAAAATAAGGCTTATTCCAGATTCTAATCAATATTAACAGGAAATGCAATCATGCGAGAAAAAGCCACAAGCCCTCCTGCACCAGCAATCACTATAAAGAAAGAAATATAAAGTCCAAACTCAGAAGAAAATATTTTTATGCACAAATATTGAAGCTGACTACATATTTTCCATCTGAAAAAATCATCTTTATAAATAGTCATAAAAACTGATTGTTAAGTGCATCTGAATACTTTGAAATAATTAATATAGGGTGAGGAAGGTCATGAAAGTTCTATGGGTGTGTCTTGAGTCAGATCCTGCCCCAAACTCTCCTTTCTGAAACAAGGAATATATAGCTTCACTGTCATTGATAAAATTAAGTAAATTGCGGAGAGTATCAGAAGCTAAGTTTCTTGTTCATACTTCTAAAGTTGTTGTTTGATCCATCTAGCAAAATCTACAATTAAATATAATCTTTAAATCCATAAGCAACCCAGGAAGCACATAGTCTAATTAACAAAGAACGTGCACATTCTGACCAAGGGCAAATAAGTAGACTTCTGCATTTTATGCAATTTCAGTTTATCTGTGTACTTAACCTGTAGCAGCAGATAAATTACAAGGCTACATAGGCAATCCTGTGGTAAAGACAACAATCACAGCTACATTAGCTTAAGAAAAATTTCAAAAGCTCTACCTAAAAAGAAAAAGGATAGGAAAAATAGTGAAGAAATGTGGCTGCTATATTTGCTATATCAACTGTAGACTGTGAGTTCAAGAAACAAGTAACTGGCACACAATCTAAGCAATGCAGAAGATACATGGTTCAAGCAATGCAGAAGCCATGGTTTACCTAATGTGTCTCAAATTAATTACCATCACTTCAAATTAATAGAAAACCTCAGTTGGTTTGCCCTCAGCCCTCTTGGATAAGACATATGGATGACTGAACAAAAATATCAATGTTAGTTGATAAGTCTCTGAGGTCAGCATGGCTTAGAAGCAGTCTAAAATGGGATTTCAGTGGTTACTTCTTAAGGGTTTTGTTCTCAGAAGAAGCATGCACCATTTTTATTTGCAAAGCGGAAATATTTATTTGCGCTGACAGAAGATCACTAGACAACATTACATGTTAAGTGAAGACCCCTTGCTGTGCCTACCAATCCAGCAAACCACTAACTGGTTCCACATTGCTATGAATTCCAAGAAATCTTCAGACAGTACAGAACCTTCTTTCATGCAGACGTTAAGCCAGTGAACACTGATGTTAAGCCAGCTTCAGTGTGTGGTCCAAGCTCCAGGAAGAACATCACATTTCCAGTACAGTGCAGTCAATCATGCTTGTTTAATCCTAGCCCTGAATTCAGAAATAAATTCACAGACTGAGGACACCGTATCAGAGAAGGACAGGAGTCCTTCTGCATTCAAAGGATATGCAGCTAACAGAGGCATATTATTCATTTTTAAATTATTACTCCATTAGACATGGAGTATTACTCCATTACTCCATCTGTGACTGAGTGCTCTAAAACCATGTAGTAATGCAGTACTAGCTTCTATTATTATTGATATTATTGCAAGATTAATCTTTAATTAATCCATGGTGCAAATATTTTCTATGTCCACAGTCTGTTCTTAAAGATTTTCTTAAAGATTTCAGAAAAATTAAAAAAAAAACATGTTGATTATAATTCTTTGTAATCTTTATATTACTTTGGAATCTTGATATGTCCCAGCTACGCTTTCTGCCCCAGTATTTCTACTGTATGTATGTACTGCTTTTGGCCAGGATAGGGTTAAATTTCTTCATAGTGGCTTGTATGGGGCTATGTTTTGGATTTGTACTGAAAACAGTATTGATAACACCCTGATGTTTTCTTGCTGAACAGTGCTTACATAGCAGAGAGGTCTTTTCTGCTCCTCAACCCACCCCACAGCAAGTAGGCTGGGGATGCCCAAGAAATTGGGAGGAGACACAACTAGGACAGCAGATTCCAACTGACCAAAGGTATATCCCATACCATATGATGTTGTGTTAAGGAATAAAAGCTACAAGAGGGAAGAAAAGGAATTCAGAGTGATGATTTTTGTCTACCCAGGTACACGTTACACATGATCGAGCACTGCTTTCCCAGACATGGCTGAACACCTGCCTGCCAATGTGAAGCAGAGAATGAATTCTTTGGTTTTGTTTGCTTGCTCAGGTAGCTTTTGCTTTATCTATCAAACTGTCTGTCTCAACCCTTGAGATTTTGCACATTTACCCTTCTGATTCTCTGCCCTACGCTAGGGGGAGTGAGTGAGAGACTATGTGATTCTTAGCTGCTTACCAGGGTTAAACCATGAAAATGTGAAAGTGGTGTAACTATTTATTGTGCCTTATAGTGATTTTTGAGAAATTCTTCTCATAAATTACTCCTATATACCTGCAGGTTATTAGTCTTGAGTAAAAACTATGACAAACAACAGATTTCAAACATGCTCTTTGAAAAGTAATTTAGAAAACAAAGGAATTTAGATTTAAAATGTTGCTATATATATATGCAAGAAGTAAAATTGCTGTCTCTTAGAAGAAACTTCTTCATGGACATGGTAAAGGAATTTCATACAATGTGGCCACAAAACAAGCTGTAATCACAGGATCAGCATTTTCTGAATGACAAAAATTGAAGTCTTTTAAGTGTTTAGGATATTATATTTAAAGGGAATATGAATTACTGTCATGCCTTCATGAGTATTGGTTTGTATTCCACTAATGCACTAAACCAGAATGGAATATCTTCAAGCAGCAATAACATCTAAAAAGCTTTCAGCATAAGGTGCAAAGTCATTAAATGATTCAAAGGGTAATACAGATCATTTATCGTTATACCTACCTGTGCATCTAATGCCATCTTAATTTAGAGTTTAATTAAGTATCGTGAAGCATGATGACATTATCACTCAGTAGTTTACTTGAGATTCAAGGGTTTGCCGTAAAGATTTCTAAATGTTCAAAGCCAGTGTACTGTCATACATGTGAATATGCTAGCTGATGTTCTGGTCCATTTTTGTCCTTTACCTTTCTGGGTATATCACTGTAATCGTGTGTTAGTCCCAGCGTAGATATGAGTATTCAACTACATACAAAATGCAGGGTTTTTTCTTATTTATTATGTTTGCAAGACTGTGTGTATTCCTTTGTTTCTCTCTTCTTTTTTTTTTTTGTATATAAATATATATGTGTGTAAACACTAAGAGAAGGGTGATGCTTTAAGACATTATTCAGATATATACAAAAATAGAAGAGGGGCTAGGGTTTTTTAATTACTTTTTCTTCTCTGCAGCATAGCTCGCTTACTGATTGAGAACATTTTTTCTTTCCTTAATGGGCTTTGGATTACAGATTCAGAGATCAATGACACAGCACAAAATTTACTGAATATTCAGTATTTTTCCTGTTTTTTTGTTACTGAAAGTAATCTTTGAGTTTCCCAGATGGCTATATCACTCAAGAAGTAATTAAGCCTGATATTGTATTTTACATACAAGACCATAAATTCTTCAACGTCTTTCTGGAAAGAGGGCTAAGTTACACAGCACGCAACACCTTTTCCACAATACATTCTATTGTGATATTCCATATATGAATAAGGGCAACAAGTCCTTCATTCAGTATCTTGTCTTTTGCTCCATGAGAAGACAGCATCTGCTTCAAGGTAGTAGATAATTATGGAGTATGTTAAAAGAGCCCATACACTTAATAGCCCTATGCTACAAAACATATTTAATAATTAATTTTGTGATCTTAGCTTGTTTAGTTTTTCTTGCTATTGCTCATTATTTTAATTTAAGGAGCAGTATATAAGACACAAAAATGCATGATGTCCTTGTTCTTAGGCAGAAAGCGTCTGGAAAGCAGAGTTCAAGACAGAGAAATTTCTCATTTGAAGCTGATAGAAAGGAGCTATTTTTGATAAAATCTTTTCCACCTTCAGTTGTTTATTCTGTAAATAATAGCTTCAAATACTATTCTTGCACAGTCTGTTTCTTGAATTAAATACTGTTCTTGTTCTCTTTTATGTGCTCTAAAATGTCTCAAATTAGTCTCCGTCTTCAACGATTTTTTTTTCCTAACTATTCTTTCACTTGGTATTAATGACTGACTAGATATAGATTTCTCTTGTGTTTTTATGGATTTTTTTCCTCTTTTTATATCAGTATTTTCAGTATGGTAACTGAGCTGAAGGAAAGATATGTGTTGAATACACATACAAAACTCTAATGACAGTCTCATGGTAATGCAAAAAGCAGTTTTGATCTAGTAAAGACATGATTATTCTCCAGTAACATTGAAAAGGTTTTTGTCCTACTATGTCGAACTGCCTATACATATACACCATGTATGTATAAAAGTATCATTACATTCTTCTCGAATGAAAATACTGCAGACTAAATATTCCTATATGGTCCAGGCCGAGGCAGCTAAAAAATACTTGCAGTAGACCTGCTCTTATACTTCCATAACTTTACTGGATCATTTCCTTTTCTAGGAGAGATGTACAGAGCTTTAAAGAGAGTTTCAGCTAAGTGAAACCCTACAGTGTAATTAGCTGTAAAATGAGGGTATCTGTACTTTTTCCTAAAGTTTCATTGAAAGAGCTTGAGCCACATAGAAGCAGTGACTGAAAGAGGACCACAGTGGTTTAATCTTTCCATTAAGCAAGGAAAATAAAGTACCTTGAACAAGAAAGATCAAATTGAAACAAAATAAACACACAGCATTGCGACAGCACTGTGGAAATGACTGAATTTTCATCTTACTACCAAAAGAATAAGAATACACTTCAGACCTACCCAATTATGTGTTTTAGTTTTCTCATGCAAATTGAAATACTGAAATAAAATATCCTCCCAAATACTTTGTTTTAAAAACAGTGTACTATTACTTTAACTATTAGTAAACCTTCCTAGAAATGAGAAATTGTTAAATTGGTTTTTCTCAATTTTAGAAGGGATTTTCTTGTAGTATTTTCTTTATAGAGTAAGAATTTGTCTTTTATCTGAAATAATTTTTAATTTTAGTAGTTATACTAAAGAGAAGTCAAGAGTTTAGGCAAAAAAAAAAAAAAAAAAAACAAGGGCATGTCTAGCTCAATATCCTGAATCCAATGGGAATTAACAAATGAGGGTCAGGGAAACGAATAAGAAAAGGGCAAATATGCATGTTAGTTTCCAAATCTCTGCTGTGGAAAGGTCCTCAGAGCAGAAAGGGGCAAGATGATACACTGAAATAGGGGGTTCCAGTCCCTGTGTGCCTTCAGGTTTTTTTCTCCAGTGCCAAGGCAAAAAAAAAAAACAACAAAAAACCAAAACCAAACAAAAAAAAAAAAAAAAAACACAAAAAAAAAAAAAAAACCACAAAAAACCTGCTCCAATAGAGGGTAGTAGAATATTAAAGGAGGACAATGTTAGATCTAGAGTTCTTCCTCTTGGCAGAGACAGAGAAAGATCATGCAGATATTTCTGCCCACATTTCTGTGGAGTTCATATTAATTAGCTGACTATGTGTTTAGGCTTTTTTCTTCTGAAAGATATGCTCCCTTAAGCTAAACAGGTAGTGGAAACTTCCACAGAAAATTCTTTTCCTTTTCACTGTACTCTTCTCCATGGTAAACCAACATATGCTGTTTTCCAAAATGGTCCCCTATCTGTTGGCTTCTGGGCATATTTCAAAATCCAATTAAATGAAGTGGTAATGAGGATAGCGTTGATAGAAATAGGTTGTCTTCACAAATTTCTACTTTTAATTAAATGAATTATAAATAGAATTATTATATATATAATAATTATAAACATAATTATTGAGATTGTAAACTCAGTTTGAAGAAATAATAATAACAATAAATAATAATAATAATACTACACACACAACCAACTTTATACATGACACTTGGACTAGTAAAAGTAGTATCAATTTATTAAGGGTTAGTCTGGTATTATATGTTCCTGCTCAAAATGGAATGAACAGAGTTCCTGATGATCCACACAATTAGAAAAGAACAGGTAGACAGAACTATATGCAAGAGTTGAAAAATACAGGCATTGATTTTGACTATTCAAGGTAATCTAGATATTAGGTTTTGTGCTAAAAAAGAATAAATCTGACTGAAAAGATGGGAGCAAAACACAGAAAAATTCTCCTAATTATCGTTTGCTTCAGTCAAAACCACAATTTGCATCCATAATTAAAGTTTACTATTATTACAAAAGGAATTGAAGGAGTTACTGTATGTTACAGCTAAAGTAAACTTCATTTAAAACTGTACTGCAAATCTATGATATCATGAATTTAATGTTATACCAAATAATTTGATTTGCAGTTTATTCCCAGTTGAAAGAGAGAATTAGAGCTATAATTCTTCTGTATCAAAACTGAACCATTGACGACATCTCATTTTAAAAGAAAACTAAGGGAATAGAGATCTCCTTCATATTAAAATACAAAACCAAATAACTTCTAAAGACAATAGAATAAAGCTGAGGAAAACCAGATCCCTATAATTTTTATCTGAATTTTACTTCATGTTGGTAATATTTTTAATGACTGGGACATAATATCCCTGAGTATGCACTGTACATTCCAAGAAAGACTGATGCACCAAATTTGCTGTTTATGAATTTCAGGGAGAGATTAAATCTCTGTGAAACCATTCCATACATAAAGTTTATAAATAAAGTGGACTGCTTTTAATTTTTAATGCGTTGGAGAGAAATAATTTATTTTGAGGGATTTTTGTACTATTTTGTTTCATCCTTAATTTTAGATATAGTATTTCCTAGAAGTTTCAATATTATACAATTTTTTGGTCTTTATGGCAAAAATTCCACTGACTTCAAGGTGGTTAAATTTCCCTGATTTTCTGTGAGTGCTAGAAATGTGGTTTCTTTCTTTTAGTGGGAAATTTATTTCAAATTGTACTACTTCAATCATACTTGTATTTACAAGTATGGCATGGCCATACTTCACATGCTTATGTGAAGGCAACAGTATGTTGACATATGAGCATGAGTACAGCTGTGCGTAAATAAATCAAAGTCAGAGGTGAAAATCAAAAGCATTTATTGTAGTTTAGGTATTATGTGGCACTTGTTTCTAAAAAAGCGTGCAGAAAAGGAGTATAAGTATCTTGAGACTGATGTTAGAAACCATGGTCTGATAATGCTTAAAACCAACATTAAATTAGCTAACTCAGAAAAGATGTGAAAAAAAACAAAAACAACAACACAAAGAAAATTCGTTACAAAGACTATTGTCCATGTCTTTCATTACACATCCCTTGTCATACACTTTTCAATTATTACCTTGTCCAGTGGTCATTTCAATGCAATGCTGCGATGCTGTCTTGGTTATTTTCCAGCCAGATGGTCACATACACACATTAAGGAACCATACCTTTATGTTGATTACGGTTGTAAAACTGCTATCCTCCTCTCTTTTATGTTGTGTTCAATGATATTGCCGGTTGATAAATGTCAAGATGTCAGCTTCAGTTTCTAAATACTAAGCCTTTATAATTTAGTTTTAATTGGTGCTCCTAAAAATTCAAACACAAAAAGAATCTCTTAGAATTACATATCTTATGTAAACGTAACTATCTTAATGAATTTGGTTTAGTTTAAGGTCTACTTATCTCTGTCACCTTCTCCTTTTCAAGAGTGTGTATTGAATCATGATGGCCACATTACTTATGCCTAACTATAATAATAAATTTTATTGGATCAACTTTGTTGTTCTCAAATACCATGTGTTAGAATTCTAGGAAAAAACACTTAGTGACAAGGGAAATGAAGAATATTAAGGATTCATTACTGTCATTCTTTTTACGTTTGTGAAGAAGACTTTGAAATTAAATCTTTCTTTCAGTGAGAACTGTCAGTGAAACAGTTAAACTGGTAGGTTTCAGTTACTTCAGCTTTGCTTGGGAGGTTGATCTCAGGCCCACTGGGCACAGATTTCACCTCAAGTTTGATTTTCATTGTCCACAACATCATCTCTGGGATTGCAGGGGATTCTGATAAAAACTTAAAGAAAATATTTTCTTTATTGTACCTTGTAAACTATCAAAAGGAGAATAGCTGACTGATAATATCCCTTGGGAGAGGATGGCTTCTAATGTTTTTACTTTTTTTTAATTGAACTTTCTATTTCTCTGTTTGATTTAGTTCTATGATACAGATTGGTACCCAGGGAGATACACAGACAAACAGAGAAAAGAATGTAAGTGTAAAAACCAAAATAAACAAGAATTTTTTAAAACTTCACTTCTCTCTCTCTTTCTTTCATCAAGGTTTTTGAATAATTATTAGGATAAAAATGCTAATTTAGGATCTGTTTCCCTTTTCATTCTGCTATTCCTGTTTACAGTCAATCAAAACATTGAAAATTTACATATAGTATATTGAAAGATCATATATGAATTTCTAGATCAGAGGTACATTTTTGACACTGCTAATGAGAGACAACTTCATCTTTATTGAAGTTAAGGTTAAGCAGGAATATTCTTATTGACTCAGTAGAGGTAGAGTTAAATATATGGGAAGAAGAAAACACAGAATACATATACTCTGTTTACATTAATTCTTCAAATTACTTTCCTGGAAGAACTTTTTTAAAAAACAGTATTCCTCAGAAAACATAAATGTTTTTTATGAATTGAGAGGTCTGGTGGCAAACATCAATGTTCTGAGCACTTGCACTAGTTGCCCAGAGAGGTTGTGGAGCCTCCATTCTTGGAGTTACTCAAAAACTGTAGGGACATGGTCCGGGGCAGGACCTGGCCTGCTCCCGATCACTCTGCTTGAGCAGGATGGTGAAACAAAATGACCTCTACAGAGCCCTTCAATTCACAACCATTCTGTTATTTTGAGTGTATTAAGACCTAAAATGTAGCCATTCTGAAGTTCAGAGTGTTTTTGTTTTATGGCTTTTAGGTTATTGAGAATATTTTCCCTCTGTAATTTACCTAGGTCTGCTTCATGTAGTTAATTCATTTTTAAAATCTAAAACTTTAAATCAGTTTATTTTAAAAATACTTTGTCTTAATGTCGTCACAAAACCTCAATACTAATAAAGTGATTGATGAAGTCATATACCTGGTGGTGTTTTGTACTACGATCATAATACATTTATCATGAAATTATGATCAGAACACAGTATTGTTGTCAATGACACAGTGTTGGGACTACAACACAGAACATTTCATCAAAAGGTGACTCAGAAAAAGTTTCAATCAGAAAGTCTTCACGGCAGAAAAGTCGGTGTTGTAGATTGAAGAACTATTTTTAATTAACAAGGTTAGCCTTGTTAGACTGCAGCTGCAGTTTGCACATTTACATGGGCCATTGAAGTATTTATGCACCTCTCCAGCCAGAACAGTCACTGTCAGGTTGAAATCTGGCAGCCTTAAATATGGTCATTTCCAGCTCTTCAGGTCTACCTCTCATCTTCTGCGCTGAGGGAAAAATAGTATTTTATATAGTGATTTTGCACCAAAGTAGAGGATAATGTGTGCATAAACTCTGATCCTAATACATTTACTTTTGAATCTGTTGTAGTGATGTATAGACTGTATGTTGAACAATACAGTGACTATTCATATCATCCTTTTTTTTCGCACCATGAAGACCATCATATATTAGAAGTGTTTAACGCCTTTCTCAAGGCAGAAGCCAGAGTTGACATCACAACCATGGGTTTAATCTGCCCAGAGACTGGAAAACGTTCAATTACATTGCCTTATGTTTACATGCGGTATGCTTTTTAACATATACTTCAAAATGTTAACAACTACAGAAGCACACTTAACTATTGTAAATTTAATAATTAAACTATATAAAATAAATACTATCTTTATTCACAATATATTAATCTAATCACTAAATTATTTAAATTGGAATTGAAAAGTTAAAGGGTACTCTTTGAGGAGTAATAATTTTTAATGGAATTTAATCAACACAAAAAATAGCACCTTCCTCCAAAACTATTTTTAAATTCTGATTGCTAAGAGGTTGACCTTTTATTTCGCATGAGATTTTCTCTAAAGTCAATTAGGAATAATGACCACTGATATTTAAAATAAGAAATGTGACATTTTGTTTGGACATTAATTTTTGTAGAATTGTCTTTATTCTTTAGAAATGTTAGTAATTGCAGAGAACTAAATCCTTTAGAAATTATCATTTTAGCATAAGAACAAAAATATGGATCGACACCATCCCAAAAGCAAAAGTGGCCTTGTGCAGGTGTACTAGCAGACAATTAGGTCTCTTATCTTAAAGAAAACAAGACTTTCATATATGGCTGCGGACAAAAAAAAAATGTGAGAAAGATTCATTTTCATTTTATACTTTATAAATAAAATAGTCTTATAATGCTGAGAAAACATGGAACTGTTAATATCTTATTGGTCTGATTCTCTAGAATTTAATTTCTCTATTTTGCAATATATGAAGTAATTCATAAATTTGAGTTAGGTATCATGAATCCAAAATTGTGATGTGAATATTTTTGATCTACTGATTTTTAATTCTTTCAGTCAAGCTCCCTAGTTAGCCGGAAGAGCGGAAGAGAATTTGAAGTACCACTTATACCACTGCAGATCTGTTTTTATTGCATTGTTCTCAACTCTAGAGATATATTGCTATAGTGCAGAGATGCAAGCACTCTCCCTAAGTCTCTTATCTAAACTATTTCAGAGCTACAATCTCACTGAGTTCAAAGGTGTTACATACCACTTCCTGAAATATATAATTCCTTCACTCACACATTTTCAGTTAATGCTAACAAAAAGGGAATTTCTAAATGCATAGAGCCAAATAATGTGCCATTTGGAAAGCAAATGTTTGCCTTTAATTTGTTAGGACATGCTGATGTGAAAATGAGAGATGAAAAAAGTCAATTACAGGCCCTCTGAGCACAATAATTGAGAAATATTTGCACACTTTTCCCAAATATGTAGTTAGGTATTCACATGCAGTCAGCGTGGAGACTGCTCTGAATTGCTGTCACTGTGTTGAATATTAGCACTTTATGCATAAAACCTCAAGTACCTCTGTAGTGATTGTACAAGTGTTCACAGCATCATTTGGTGGCATAGTTTAGCGTCTTATTTAGTCATTTATCTCTGCCAAATGCGACCATGCTCCAATAAAGGGTTAGTTTAAAAATAAAAATTTATTTTTCATTGTATTTTTTAAGATTAAATTAAATTAATCTGCAATTCAATATGAAGAGAATTGTACTGTGACAAAGACATTTCTAATTTGAGTCACTGCATTGTGCCCATGTGGTACAAACATTCAAGTTATTTTTCTCAATCTTAAAAAAGTACTGCTCAAATAATGATAAAAAGGAGATAAGAAAAAAAATCCTGGATTTCTTCCATGCTTAGAGTCGACCTAATCAAAATATTTGAAGCAGGTCATATATTCAGTATGTTCAATTAAAAGGATGTTTAGGAATTTTTTTCCCTTCCCTAGAGCTGGAGCTCACCTGCTGGAATCTTCTTATTAAATTACTTTTAATTAGTTCTTTGTCATTGAATGGGACTACTGACATTGACATCAGTTCCTTTACTTCAGTTTGCTTTCCTCAGTTTAAAGTTGTTCTTTTGCTTATTCATCCTTCTCTTGCCCCAAGGCTACTTCAAAATGCCAGTCATTGGGATGACAGCAAAAATAACTAAACGAACATTTTCATGACCATTTTAGGTCATCCAAGTGGGCCTACGTTTACACAACTCTGTCCACTGCCCAGCTGGCAATGGCATATGCAAATCAAGAAGAATATACAAGTGAGAAACAGAAAAGAACATTTGTGGAGTTATGGTGAATCTTGGGTTTTTTTCATTAAAGAGATTACTTTCTCCAACATCAAAAGAGAAAGAATATCAAGCAGAACAACTGCTATACTATGTGCGGGAGTAACCAGGACAGCACAAAGAAGCTGCAAGTGGCTAAATTATTTCACTTTTCTCAAGGCTTATGACTAAATCATAGTAAAATCCATGTTGCTTGGAAATGCCCCAGAATTCAAAGCCAAGATAAATCCATTTGAACGTGCAGTTCAGAGTCTCTTAGCCAAATTGTGATACTTTACATGCTCAGTAATGAACTGTTCTTTGGCTCTGCAATATGAGATAATGTATTAAAATCTGGTCATTGAGAAATAAGTGCAGCAATTTTTACTTTCTTATTCAAACATCTACAACTCTTGTGGTTTTTGCAGAGAGCAGCTAGTATAATATTTCATAGCACTGCCTGCGTATTACCTGATGCTGATGCAAGACCTAGAGAGATGTATAAGGGACGGTGTCTCTATAAATGCAAAAAATATAAAAAAGTGCAATGAAAACAGAAATTAAATACCTGTAAGTCATGTATAAAGAAAATTCAGCATCCATTTCAACCAGCAACTTCTCCTAATTATGAACAATTAAGCATTACAATAAATTTGTTGGAGTTCATATTCTGCATCAGTAAAGATGTCTACATACACACAGTGTCTAACATGCACAGGTAAATGTAAATGCCTATATTACTATGTGCCTACAGGTAGCATCTTTTTTTTTTTTATTGTCAGTGGGTGGAAGGGTAAGATTGATTCAATGTTTAATTATTTTTTATGTTTCTTTGGTTCTTTCTGTACCTTATTCTGTTCATACACTTCTTTGAAAATACTTGGAAACTTCTCTTATGTCACCACTTCTGTCCACATAGGTCACAAACACATGCAATCTTGAGAAGATGACTAAAATATTTGTAGATGTATGCATTATAATATGATCACATATGATCATATTATGCATGGTATAGCATACATCCCATCTAATTCATGAAGATCCCATTTAAAAAGATGCTGAAACCTGAGAATCCCCATTATTTTCAGCAATGAACTTCAGTATGATAAACAGACAACTCAACATGTAAAGCTAAGCCTCCATTAACTTTCTGTCAAGACAGGACCCTAATGCAGTGCCCATTGTTGTAGATGACTGTCATGACCCTCCCTTGGCATGTATTAATAGAAAAAGTATGCTTAATCTGCCTTGTATGTTTTGCACTTTAAAATATTTATACTTTCAGTGTCCATTTTATATTTGAAATAACATTTCACACATAAATGCACATACATACTGCTATGCATTCATTCACTTGGACTGAATGAAGTATAAATAACAACTGTCAAGAGAGGGAAAAAATCAAAAAAGCACACTTTAAAAAAACCCAATAACTTTATGATCACAGGTACTCAATCTATAATAAAAGTATTAGTTAACTCTGTGTAAAAAAGTATTGTATCATATTGAAGGCTTATTGTTACAAATGTATACCATGGCTGAATTTCAAACAGTAGTGCTTTAAGTGAAGAATGACTTTGACCCATTATAGGATTAAACTAAGATTTTCAATCAAATGAACAGAATTTATATTTACAATTTGCTTTATTTTGCTGTTTGCATATAGCAGTACAAGGAAGTTAAAAGGTTCTCAGCCAAATAAAGTTCTCTGTGTGAATGAAGTGAAGGAAATGAAACTGGGTTGTTGGGGGTTGGGTGTTTTAACAGTTAACCGCCTGAAGAGAACTCACCTAATGAGACAGAGAACTTAGTCATGTTTCAGATGCCAAGTTTTCATCAAAGAAGAGGGACCTAACAAAAGGGCTGTTGGCCAAGTTAAGCCTTTGGATTGTAGGCTGCTTGCTTTTGCTGTTTTAGCCTGAACTTTACAAATCTTGCCTTGAGCAGCAGTTTGCAATTCCCATAAACCATTTATGAGTGTGTTCAAACGGGTGTCTTTCCAGGAAATAGTATGGGCACGCATGCATGTGTCTGGGAGGGGAGTCATTTCAAGAAAAAACTTACACTTACAAGTCAGGTCTTGGTCATCCAGCTCCATTGGATTTACTATTTTCACTTTGTTTATCTTGTTGTCATTGTTTTTATAAAGAGGTCAGTTTAACCTTCTCATTGGCTCTGAGTAAACTTTCAAAGATTAACATCTACTCAACATACACAGTGTATGAAAACAGAAAGATGAACCCTCAGCAAATGGAAGCATATGCTGTACTTTACTACAACAGTCTGATTTCTAGTCATGGCTGTGTGTTCCTGAGAAACTCTTATTTCTCTTAGTTTTCACTTCTGAGGAATCAAATTACTTGCTTTCTTGAAACAATAAATTCGACAGCTGTTGACAGAAGAGAAAGATTTTAAAATATACATTTCTGAATAACATGCTCCCAAGAAATGTAAAATTAGTAACAGAAAAGTAGTCAAATAAACTTAATAGGTTTATTCAGAAAGGTTGAAGATCAAACAAATCAAAATGTCAAAACATAACTTAAAATCGATGTTTTACAGAGAAGCTGCTTTTCCACACAGCCAGTCTTGAAGAAATCAGGAGTTAACCAGCACTTTACAGGTCAAAGCTTGCGCTGATATGCTGGTAGAGGGTACACTGGGAATACAATGCTCACCTGCTACACTATTACATTGCTACCACTTTACTATATGAAGACAGACAAATCACACCACATTTCCAGCCCCAGAACACTCATCTGCAGCCTCCTGAGTCCCATAAAAAAATAACAGGAAAGAAGCCCTCAAGAAGAGAAGAGATAAAGGGACAGGAATTCATATTTTCCTCTTTCTCCCTAGCACAGCACAGGACCAGCTAGAAGTCCAGTTCACTGTGTAATATATATGAGCAATACTACACAATATAACCATGGCAAAGAACAGGACATTGAACTATCATATCACGAGTTAAATGTTTGAATTCTAGAAATTATTTGAATACTTCGTTCTCTATGAGACCCTGTCCCTGATCGTTATCCTAACAATAAGTGAAGTTGAAAAGTGATTTCCTCAATACCAAATCCAAGAGGTTCCTGAACCTATATATACTTTTCTGCAGTTAAATATTATTAAATCTTTGTGCTCTGTTAAATGGCAAACAGTTCTCTTCATATTTTTAAGGGGTTTTTCACATCAACATAGATGTCAAAGAGATTGAACTGCGTGATTGGAAAGCAATGTACAAAATTGAATATAACTTTCTGGTGCCTTAAAATGTTGGTGATTGAAAAATAAATTAAATTATTTATTTATGTTATATTATATAAGCTATTAAAGAGGTATGTCTGAAACCATTATTAAAATTTGTACCAAAATTTATATTTGTTGTATATAATTTTGCATGAAAAGTGGTTGCTCAAGTAAAATTATAATTTTTTACATAAAAAGCTTTGTGCTTGTTTTGGTTGATGGTATAATTTCAGTTTTTGCTTTTCTCAGACAAACTTATTTTGATATAAAAGTACTAAGAACAGAAATTACTTAAAATCAATATTAGCTTTAAACTAAGACCACCTCATGAAGAAATGTTACTATTATCCTTTACCCGAATCAGTACGTAATATTAATTTAATTCTTTAAGAAAGCTGACAAAAAAGTGAAATTAACTATTTAGGAAGTCGGATATTTATTAAAAATCTGACAGTGGTAACTTTTAATGACTGTTATTTATTCATATTTCATAATAAATTCTCTCCAACATTAGTGACAGACAGTTGGGGAAAGTAACTGTTTCTCCATTCTTTATGAAAAGGTACTCCTATAGTACAAACAAAAATAATTTTCATCAACATACTTATTCTTTCAGCTAACAATCTTAAATGACACACTGTGTATCTTTGTTAACATTACAAATCTGGTCATACTTCTCAGATGCATAAAGGTCAAATTCTACGCTTATGGTGCATGGACATGCACATCCCTGCGTAGACTACTTACTTCAATTATTCCAGTTTTGGTATTTCATAAAAAATGCAGACCTATTAACAGGTATGTCTTGGTAGTGAGGTTAAGAAGTGAAAGAGCAAGGAATAGCTGCAACAGAAGAAATTAATTTTATGCACAATTATGATAATCTCATACAAAATGTTTGCACGCATGTACAAGTGACTGGATGTTTAACTGAATTTCTCCTTAGGCTGGTGGTCCACTCTCACTGAAAATTCACACTTTCTCTTTTCAGAATATTTTGTCTCCTGTTTATCATATCTAGTTGGATAAATTAGGATATTTCAAAGATTATCTCAGGTTTTGGCCCTATTCAACACCACTGGCTGCGATAATGCTGAGCTGGCAATATTCAGGGAACAAGGTAGACTCCGATTCTGAATCAACTAAAAATCCCTTTCCTGTAAGAAAACCCTGCTCTATTATCCAGATTTACACTATCAGAAATCAAGATTTACCTAAGTTGAATTTGCTTTAAAATGGCAAATTATATGGGATTGTAAATTACTTGTGTCAGGCTATTCATAACAAACCAAACAATGCAAGAGGTTTCTTTTTATTTACTGTTAGGAACACATGTAATCCAGCTAAGATAAATGATGGTGTTTAGTTCAATGGATTCCTTGGCTCTGACTCTCCGGCACTCCCAAGACTATTTATTGTTGCAGTTTGCAATATTATCCATTTTATAGTCTTCTAAATCATTTTCTTATCAGAAGATGGTCTCTGAATTGGCAAAAAATATTGCAGTTGTTTAGTTTATGAAAAAGTCATTAGAAGATGCAGAGGAAGGTGAAACTAGGAGCAAGAATGCCACACTGCATAACTATCACCAAAATAACAATTATATAAACCCTGAATGACATATGTTTACTGGTGATGATAAGTGAAACTTCCCCATGAATTCAAGGGGGTCCAAGGATACTCATCACTGATTAAAATTAGATCATATTTATTTTATTCAACCTGAAAAGCTTACAACCTTTTTAAAAAAAGAGTCATTTTCTTTTTTTTATCAATGAATATTCCCAGTAAACTGTTTTCCTCAACAAAAGTTTTGTGCATAGTAGGGAGTAGATGGGATATATGTTTCCACTGTTCATGAACTGTTCATTAAGTTAAAATGATTATTAAGAAATACCAGTAAGAAGAAAGTTCTTGTATTTCAGTTTTGATAACCTGGGGGTAATGATCAATATCTGTTTAACATTATGGTAAAAAATTGACAGGAAATGGAAACTGTGCTGCAAGTGCAAATATACTGCAATTTTTAAACCTTGTCAAACAAAACATTCAGAGATTTTAATTTTTTCTAGTTTTTCTACTGTCTGCCGACAGTTTCAGTATGTTATGTCCTAGCAGACTCAAAGGAAAAAATTGCTTGTGATTAGTTCAGTGAAATACTGAAGTGGTATCAGGCACAGCTAATCATATGCACAAACTGTTTATAATTTGTTTCGAAATTACACAGAAAAAGGGAACTGTATACAGGAAGCTTTGATTTCACACAGAATTACTCATACTCTGTTCTTTTGGGAGAAGAAAAAAACTAAATCATGAGGTTGTTACATAATATGGCAACGTACCTGCACCTCTAATGGTGAAATTTCGTATTAAAAAGGCATTGTGGACATTGTGTTCCAATTCTGGAAATACATTAAATGCTTTGTTATATTCTTTGCTGTGAATGCTATTAATTTCACATATCAGAAGTAAATATAAATATAGTAATAATAACTTTTATTGCCATGTCTTCACATGAGCCTTTACATCAGGAAATCAGGTCAAATATCTCAGAGGCTCATACCTAATACTTAAATCCTGTTTCGTCTCAGTAGTTATAACAACCTGATTTATATAACTAAAATAGGATGAAATACTCATTTATTTGATTTTTAAGACTTCTGTACAGCTTTGGTTTTAGAAATATTGAATCAATAAATAGACATGGCAATAAAAGAACCCAACTTTTCATAATTTGAAACATAATGCAGCAACACAGAGCAAGAACAAGCATAATAAGATGAATTTAAAGTGAATCCACATCAATTTCAAATCTGAAATTTCTAAGCAGATCAAAACAAAAGATTCAGAACAAAATTAAATCTGCCAACAAGTTATTTATTTTTTTCTAAATACAGTAATTTTCCTCATCCCCACAGTATGTAGGCAGTTACCCATCCTCCTTTGCATTTTAAAATCAGACAAGTTGAAAAAACATAAAGATACACCTCTGCTGAATTGGTTAGAATCCAGTGTTTCTGTAGTTGTTGCTTATGTGAAAATGTTTAATATACTTCATATCTTTGCTGAAGTGTTCTTCAAAAGCAAAATTTTGTCCCTGTAAAGGTTTTATAATTTTTACTAGTGATTAATCCACTGCATTCCCGTTTGAATTGCCTTAGCTTTATAGCAAATTTTTATCTATCAAAAGATTTTGTAACTACAGTGTCCTGGGCTTGCATATTCATATTTATTATTCTCAGTAGCTCATTTATACTTTTGATACAAGAATAGATCCGAATCCTGACAACCAGTCCCCAGGGATTCTGCAGATAGACGGATAGTTTAACTAGTTTGTTATCAGCAATTTGAGGACATTGAAGAACAGTTACACTTTTATATACGGTTACTGAACTGAAGTAGCATTATAAGCAATTTTCTGAATCTTTTAATGAGTTTAGAATAAGACATTTTTCTGGCTAGAGTAAAAGGTTCGGACTTTGCATTTTGTCAGAAAACACATGGAAAAAGAGAAGAATTGAAAATTTCCTTAAATACAACAAAGCAAATATTTCCACTTATGGGTGAAATCATATTTGTGAGAAAGGACTTGGCATCCATTTTTAGGCCAGACCTAAATGCTGCCAACAATATATATAAAGAAGGCAGATAAAAGCATCGCTATCAATTCTCTAATGAAAAATCTCAGCTTCTGACCCTGAAGTTTCTGAAAAGCTGGTAATGTGCTTAAAAGCTCCTCATGGGGCAACTGCTTAGGATTTTAGATGCTGCTGAAAGGTTTTGTGAATATTCTGGTATGAGGCATTTTAAATAAAGCTGGAAGCAGAGAGGGAAATGCAGAAGTATAGCTCTGAATTTCTGTGGAGCCAGGCTCCTGCTGGGCTATGCTGAGTTGGGGGGAAAGCAGCAGCTGGCTTTGCTTCTGAGGGGACTACTTCCTTGCTTCTACTGCATTTCCACTCATGCCTTAGGAGATCTCAGTAGGTGTTGTAAAGACTTTAGAGCCTCTGTAGGTGTCAGGATCAAGTCTTCTGGGATTTTGTAGCCCCACTGTGGTCCTGAAAGCATACAAAAGGAGTTGCTGCTCAGAAAACATCACAGAGTTCCTAATCTTAAAATAGAAAAGCAGAGGTGTGATATGCCAACCCATTCTACCCTTCTTGACGCGAAGAGTTTTAATACATATCAGTTACATGATCACTACAGCCCTCAGAGAGGAGTAAGTGAAAGTCAGCAGCAGATGTACAGGACTATGTTCACACATCCCCCTCTGTGTGCATTTGTGTATCTTAACTTGTCCCCGTCACTGTCCTACTCTAAAAGTAATCATTTCCTCTATTCACATAGTTCTAGATGCTTCTGCAACTGCTCTCCAACCTCTTCCAATCCAAATACCTGGTCTAAGCATGAGAAAAACAGCAAAGTGCAGAACACAAGAAGTGACAAGCAACACGTGGCAAAAGATCTGCCTTGAACTATTTTCTTTACAGCACAAAGAGGATTTGAGCACACTCAATGAATGCCAAGTGTTCAACACTCATTTCAAATGAGACCAGCTTATGGTTTTGGGTTTGTTTTAGTGTTCATTTGTTGCTTTATTAACCTGAAGCACATCATTTTGAAGTAATTTTCTTTTAGAGACATGGCTGTAGTAGTAAGGGCTATGTGGGAAAAGGTATTTCATTTTTCTTTCAAACAAACCAAATTGTTCGAGATTAAGCTGTTTCTCAAGCTGCTTGCACTCTCTCAATTCTTGTCCAGCAGTCCAGTTGTGGTGAATACTCATACCATAAAAGCAGGAACCAGAGCTAAAATCTTCCAAATAACCAATTCCATAGCTCTTTCACTTCAAAGTAGTAGGCAACTATTACTAAATTTAAAAAAAAAAAAAAAAAAAAAAAAAAGAGAATCACAGCTTGATTTTCAAATCCTAAGGTTTGGTATATAAAAATGGATAGCTATGGGCACAATGGAGGAAAAATCCCATAAAATGTGCAATTTTGACCCGCAGTCATTTAGAGATAATAAATGTGAAAACCCCTACTGTGACATTTTTATGGTGCTACATCTTTAGGGTATAACAAAGCTTTAAGAAACACCTCTGAGTGATACAACTGATCATCATAGCATGCTAGATTGAGCTGAATGTAAGTGTCATGCTGGCAGCGCTCTGATTGCATTGCTTCTGCTCTTACCTAGCTAACAGATGTCATTTTATGTCAGCAGGAGACTTTTCCACATCCTCTGACCTATTTACTAGTTCAAATTTGCATGTTGCCACTGGGCAAGGCATTCACGAACATTTGATGAGCTTTCACTGGTAGGCTACTGAGGCTCTGATTTCTCAGTCATTAGAGCTTAATATTGATTCAGCTGGGATCTGGTCAGATGTGTGATAGCGCTGAGGTATACAAAGACAATTATTCAAAATAAATGTATTAAAAATCAGAGAAGACACTGGAAGTCTGAGTGGCTCTAAGTTCTTGTTTCCTTATCAAGCTACATCTTACTGATGACAAAATTAACAGCTAATGCTCTTGCTGTGTACAGGGAATCTAAATGTCAGCATGCATATGGAAGCCAGTTTTATTAAAAATTCTTTTATACATACACAAAACATTGGTAAGATGTTATCTCATTTCTCGTGATGCAAATGTATTTGATGTGTGCCTCTTTTTTGACAGGCTACTGGTTACAGTAATGCTGTTTGTGGAGATGTTAGACATCTTTGTGGTTCTGCAGCAGTTCATTCAATGTTTGGCAGCTCAGCTATTGACAAACCCTAAACTAAATAGCCCCCAAACTACTGTAATATCTCTTCCCTGACTGTCAGTTCATCATAGGATTGATTGAAGCTGCAGGCAATTCGCCTCAGTTGCATTCTGCTGAGGTGTCTGCATGGGGTGCGAGTTATGCCATTTAGCCATAAGTGATCTGTGGACTGATGGGTCCTCTTTGGAGTGACTGGAATATCGGAGCTACACCATCACAGTGAGACACTTGCAACTTCAGTAGAAAATCGCTTATTCATTGGTATGGTCATTTTAATTTTCATACAATGTGCCATGGATTGACTTGCTTCAATTATTGATTGTGCATGCAAGCCAGGTTTGTCCTCATTCTGTGGCAATTCTTCCCAGATTTTCTACTGTTTGGTGGTGGTGGTGGTGATTGTTTTTTGTTTCACTTAGCCATTGCGATTCTTTCAGCTGCCAGAATTTTAAGATAAAAATAAATAAACAATCCCTTTCCTATTTCCTCCCAAGCACTTGACTTTTTGCCACTCTCTTGGATTCTTTGACTTGCTTCCTACTGGTTGGGTCTTCAGGGACCTTCTGAATCTTGTAGTCTATCACGACAGCTCTCTGTTCTGCTTGGCCCGTATGTGGCTTGTGCTCTAAGGACTGTAGTCAACAGCTCTTTTTTCTTCCTCTTCTTTCTAAAGAGTTTGATCCTTTCTAATTTTCTTGGATGTTTTGGCATTGACTACAACTATAAATAATTAATTAAATGCTAATTATAAATCTTTTATGCTTTGAATTTATTTATACAGCTACTAGGAGGCTAGAAAACACATGGTTGTTGCAACATCTCCTCCCTCTTCTGTCTCCTATCATGGAGTTCTTCCCACCTTCAAAGCTAGTCTGTAATATTATAAATCATACAAGAATTACGTGAAATAGTGAAGTTGACAAAACGTAGATTAGAGAAAGCTGAGTTCCAAGCCTTTTTGTTTCTATTTTTCTGCAGGCCCTGACTCAATTTCTGGGGATTTACATAAGCACAGGAATATTGTACAGCTCAGTGAGATGTTGCTAGCTTGAGGCTGCAGTATAATCATAATGGTAAGGAAAAAGAAGTGGTTCTGGAGTAATATGTGATGAATAAAATGGTCAATTAAGAGACTAACTTTTTGCCCTGGTTCCAGTCAGAGTTGCAACTTGCAATATTTGGAATATTCCTGCCATCTGATGGGATAGTCTGCTGATTGCCCTGTGGGCTGGTGGAGGCACAGGAATACCTCTTTGTATACTGTCATACAACTTTCAAATGATTATATTTATTATCATATCTACTGTAGTGCATTCTGATTACTGTTTGAGTGTGTAGCCACTCAAAAAAGTGTTGAATACGATTTTTTTAATAGTCATTCCTACAGGTAGAATGCTTTCATTCTCCATAGTCAACACTGCCTTCCAATTTTCTTTGACTACAAAAGCAATAGTCTATATATCTTAAATGTCTTGAGAGATTTTGTATACTTCCAAGATTTTTGTTAGGTTATGTGATGAAGCTAATCTGTGTAATACCAAAGGAGCTCAGACAAACAATGTCAGGACAAGCCCCAAAAATACCCTGACTACTCTCAAACCCATCACAAAGTCCATCTGCACCAAAGGTCCATCTGCAGAATGAACACAATGGGAGAGGGGAAACAATTTAAGGATTCATGAAAACTAAACATCCTGTCCCAACCACTGCCAAGGCTGTCCCAGCAGAAACGTCATCCACAGTTTCCTGATGTGAAACCCATCACCATGGTGTATGTCTGTGATCTGTGTGGCCAGCCATATATATATGTACATACATGGGTGTATAAGTGCATTCTCCATGCTGGGAATACATGTTCAGCTTTGCTGCTGGTTGGACCTGGGAACATTGAGCCTGCCTTTTTTTCAGCCTGTTGGAACCAGCACAATATATTTTTCAGTAAAAATTTTGATGAATGTTATTAAGAAAGCTAGTAAATAAATGTCTGCTATGCAAAACTTATAATATTCAGATTTGATCTAACAGGTATGAATCGTTTCAATTTCTGCCAGACCTTTTGGGGTTTTTAAACACAATTCAAGAAAAAACAGTATATTTTTAGGCAACTTCCTAACATCTGCAATATCTGTGTTTAGAAATAAGAATAAAGAAATTGCTAAGGAACTTACAATTCACGCTATGGTTTTCTGTGATCTACCAGTGCCTTTTTTTTTTTTAGTTAAAAAATTATTCTCCATTTTGGTTATGTGATTTTTTGATAACAGATTTCTGATGTAATATCCACCATCTGTCCACTGAAATTCTTATCCTAAGTTAGCCTGTGACACTCTTAAATGACAAGCACACAACTGTTCAATTGGTACAAAACGGCACCAATATGTCAGTTTTGACTACGTTAGTTGCTTTGTATCACCTGAAATCTGTCTGAAAATCTTTAAGAATCACTCAAGACTTTGCTGATTTAATAAAATGTATTATTTAATGTTTATCTGTATAAGAAATTATTTTACTATTTTAATAATTTAACATTAATGTACTCAACATTTACATATGGTTTAATAAAGCAGCATGCCATGACATTGTATGAAGAGATAGTAGCCTATGGACTGCAGCAAAAATGATATAAGCAGCAGTTCCATATCAAAATATTTCTGATTCTAAAAATAGTTCAGTGTGGTTTTTTGGAAATCAAAATCAAAATACTCCTTAGATTATTTTGTTTAAGACAGGTCATGTAGAAAATAACATAGAGTTCCAAGTGTTTTCCAAGTGCGTCTTCAATGGGAATTTTCACTTATATCTTCTTTTGGTCACTCTGAAGAAAGACAGTTTTTTGTGTGGTTTTTTTTTTTTCTTGTGAAAAAGGGAAAAAGGATGTTGATTTGTTTATTTGGAAGTAATGGACCAAATCTTTAGGAAGAGTGAATCAGAACAGTTCAACTGTTAATGGGTATCATGCTGTGTGGCCGCGAACTCATTTTCAGTCCCCTTAAGCTTGTATACTTACACAAATGGAAGCCCATTTTAATTTTACATGAACATTATCTTATATAAGATTTTCCACCAGATATTCACTTTTTTATTATTTGGCTACAAGTTAGTGAGTGAATATGATCTCAGAGGTGTTAAATGCATGCAAATGTGTAATCATCAGTCAGTCCCTTTTGAGACCATATTCCTAAGATTATTAGAAGGGTTGTCCATAATAAAAGCATAAATTAATCCAATAGAAATAAAATATTTTTGCCTTCCAATTCTAATTAATGAATTCCAATTAATTTTACGACAGCAAACAGATCAATCAGGAATTATAGAGCTGTAATAAATTAACAATACTAATTTTGCATGGAAATCTTTCTATTGTTTTCAAGCAGCTAGGCCAATCTACTCCAAATACATATATTTTTGGCTAAATTCACTGTGAATGCATTTAAGTACCAGATATAGATTTTCTACAAATTTGGGGATTACTTTGAACTATTTTTGAAAATGAGATCCTGAAACACCAGTCCCTAGACTTGAGTGTATTGTTGTCACCTATTTTCCTGAGTGGTCTCTCATTTTTAAAGAAAACAATTTTAGTATAAGCATCTTAAATTTGTGTATGAAATTTTACTACTTATCAATATATAAGTAAAAGAAACAAATAAGAAAAAAATATTTACTTTTTCCAGCTGAAATCTGTTGTTTCTGTTGTTTCTATATCACGATGTTTTATACAGTAAATATTGAGATATTGCTGTTTGGAAGTGGCAATGATGAGTATTTGTTCACATACATATCTTTATACTTCTACAGAAGCCTACAGGATGACTATTATTCTCACAAAATACACTTAAAATATATTTATATCAGCTTCATTAGTATGTTTAACTTGACATCACCAAGTCTCCATTGATTTTGTTTTTCTTCAGGACAGATTATAAATTGAGTTATTTATTTCTGAAATTCTAGTGCATTTGGAGCTATGTTAATATTGTGTGCAAAGGAGACATTCAGCCTTGATTTTGTGACATGGTGTCTAATTGGTTTATAGATCACCTAATTGATGAGTACCATGAACTTTGGATTATTCTAATTATTGACTATCGATAGCTGGTTACACTAACAAGCTTCACTTATCACTGAACAGAAAAATTGCAAGAATTCATAACAAGTAAAATATATATCAGAAAAAACTTTAAAACAAATAAAATATATATTGAGCTGATTGCATGAATATAGAGATACAGAAACTAAAAGATGAAAGATTAAAAATGTAAAAGAAATGTAAAAGAAAAATCTATAAAAATGTAAAAGAACCAGCTAGCAGAGGTGGGGTTTTTTTCAGCAAAGATTTTGAGATGAATAATCTGTCATTTGAAGCCAATCATTTGTGACTATCATTAGTTAAATGTTAGTTTATTTTTCTGGGTTGAAAGCAAACTACTGTTTTCAACACACCATGTAGAAGAGAAAATAAAAACGGGGATGGTGGAAAGAAAAGAAAGTTCTTCTGAAGGCTTACAGAAAATTATTTTTTCTATTATCTTTTAGATTATTAGATTATTATGGAAAAAATATTCTGTTACGAACTGCCAGAAAATTACTGAAAACTGTGTATGTACTTTCTACCAGCAGTTTTGAAGTAAAACTAACAAATAATTAAACCATTAAACCAACTCTTTCATTCAACATTGGTGCAAGTTCCCACACTTAACTAGATTCTTAAGTTTCTGCTCACTCAAAATTCCACTTGAATTTAAATGTGCTGCTCTGATCTGTGAGAACTGCATCCAGCAGACTTAGGATACTGCATGTCAGCACAAATCCATACACTTCTGTTGGGATGGAAGCCCCAACTGTCATTTCAGTCTCTACTTCAGGAATTGTCTTATAATTTTGGACAGTCATTTCTTGACCCATATGGCACACTACCATTTTGTGTTTCTGATTACATTGTTTTAGTCACAGTGTTTCTGTGTTAAAGGATATGTTGTAATATGCAAGTGCAAAGATGTGTGGAGAAATATCTTCACTTCCAGCTTCAGCTGGATTTTAAACTTTGAGCCTTTTGCTTTCATAAATTTGAACATTAGTCAATTTTGTTTCCATGGAAGTGTTCATATGTAAGTTACTTTTAATCTACTTAATAATAAGAAAAACAAAGAAGATGCATGGTTGAGTGTTTCTTAGAAAAAATAAAGTATCTCCAATGACACAGTATCTTGACCATATCTCTGCTTTGTTACTTCCATTATTGAAACATGAAACTTTGCACCCTCAGGCAGAAGAAAATTTCACTGCAGTCAGGTTGAGTTGTTACATTAGAGAATGGTGAGGTCTGACTGTTTATTTCAGAGTCTAGTTCACATGTCACTGGTTCTCACTATTCAGCAAGCATTTGTAGGAGCAATAGCATGTTGCAGTTACTGAGTACTGTAGTGGCAATTTGAAGTTACTACAGTCACCTTTAGTTTATTGTAAATCATGTCACACCATTGTCCCAAGCACCAGAAATGTTAATACCATACAGAAGAACTCATAACTTTCTCACTTTGTAAATTAGAAGTTCCTGAATGCTAGTTAGCTTTGTTAGAAGGGTGAAGAAATACTTTACAAAATCTTTTAAAAGTAAATGTGAGAAACAAAATGGATGAAAGCAGTTAATATTATTAAAATAAGGTTCTTGATCCATTGGACTTGTGTTAAATGATTTGTTAATTTACAGAGTTGTTGCAATTTTTAAATGACATTTAGTACAATCAGAAATTGAACTCCTTTCATTAATATTTCATTAAAAATGAAATGCAATCAAGACACTTATACTTTTGGACATTTTTAATTAAAATTTTAAATAAACATTTTAGATTGCTACATCAACCTATCTAAAAATTGAAAGTCTGCTGCCACGTACTCCCTGTGTGAATGGAGAATCATAGAATCATATGGGGTTGGAAGGGACCTCTGGAAATATCTAGTCCAATCTCCCCACCAAAGTGGGTCCACCTAGAGACCAGGTTGCACAGGAACCTGTCCAGGGGGGGTTTGAATGGATCCAGAGAAGGAGACTCCACCGGAGAAGTCCCAGAGAAGGGAAAAGCTACACAACCAGGGTTGGAACAAATGCATTACAGGCATTGTTGATGTAGAGAAAAGCTGGTCAGTGTTAGCTTTTCCTGTCATGCCTGCAAACATACTGTTGGTAGATTTAGTTTGCTAACATTGCCTATGATGAAATAGGTGTTCTATATCTGTATCACATATATCTTAATATGCATGCATGGTATGAGGCTGTACTTTATATTTAAACATGGTTTACAATAGGGTTTTCCTAATGGTCTATCAAACTATTCCATCTAAGCCATTGTTACAAATTTACCTAAGGTAGCCCGGAAAATACCACTACACACTTAATATAGTCAACTGCAAAAGAGTTCTTTTACTAAAGCTTTTGTAATTATTGTATGCAGCTGATGATGGGCATTCTCTTCTTCTAAATACTTTAGATAAGTAAGATAAAACCATGTAGCAGTTTATAGTCTAAATCATATTATGTAAACTGTCAGTTTAGGCATTCAAGTAAATCTGATATGAACATTGGTTAAGAAAGCAGTGATTTGCATTGGCTATGACATGGGTTCCTAAGTTGTCATTTTGAAATGTTTAAACACTCACAGACCAACATTACTTTTTACCACTAGTGATTATTTTTATGCAAATAGCCTATGAAAATATGAGTTTCATTCCATGACAAAAAAAATGCCAACTTATAAATAGAAAACATGTCGCTTAATCAATCTCTTCCTCATTTCATCTTTTACTTATTCTTTGTTGCAGATATGCCATTGCTGTGTCCAACACCAGCTGAAAAGCAACTTGCAGCAGTGAGCTCCTTATGTTTTCTTCCTCTCTGTATAACCCACAACAGCTTTAGACAAAACTTCATTCGAAATAAGCTCCTTGTGCAGTAGAGTATCATCTTTACTGCAGCAAACTGAGCTTAGTAGGTCCTTTTCTGTTCCTGTCTTTCACCTTAAGTGACACTTTAGCAACAGCGGAATTCCTCTTCATAAACACCTGATGCAGCTGCTGCATCCTCTACCACTTACCATGTGTTTGAAAGAAAGTGCCTCTATTTACCAGCCAAATCATACTGCACAGCAAGCCTGAATACTCCTGCCAAATGAATGTTTTTCCTCTTTCATTGTCAATGAAAATGCACAAGCATATAAGGAAATGTGTTAGATTTATGTATTTAAACACGGAGCTCTCGTGAACACTTTCTTTTTTCTCCTTAGATACACTAAAAATACTTGTGTATATATATATTCAAAAATATGTTTGTTTCCAAATATAATCTATATTCCAAAATATTTATTTAGAAATTAAATTTAGAAGTCATGCATGTATATATATATATTTGCACACACACACAAGCACCCATACACTGGCACACAATTATTTTATTTAAAGAAGTAAGAGGACCTTGAGGTTAGGGTGTTTTTTGTCCAAATACTGGCAAAGCTATGTGTGACCAGCTTTACATTCTGTACATAAAAGTACATACTTCTAAATACTTCTATGTTCAAGCTGCTGTAAACAAAGATAAATGACTTGAAGAGCATGGATTCCAAAGGGCTTTTAATAGCCAAAAGAAATACAGGCAGGCATGGGTTCCTGGAGGCTGGACTCTTTCACCTGATTTGCTCAAGAATGCAAATAAATATATGTAAATTAATTGTAAAAAATACATTAAGGAATAAAAAGTTAAGTTGAACATCCCCTGCCAAACCATAACACCATGAGAGATGGGAGGACACTTTCAAAGCAGTGTGCAAGTTTATCAGCACACAGCATTCCCTTGTCTCAACCTCCACACACCACTTTGAAAGATTTCCCCAAGGTTTTTTCTGGTATTTTCTTATTCCTAAGAAAGCACTAAGCTTTCATGGTAGAAATGAAAGAAAAATAGCAAAGACTGAAATAAAATGGTCTGTTTAAAATGAGATGAGCATAGTAACTCTGGCTGGACTAACAGATTTTGGTGTGGGAAAGAAAAAAATCCCTAGTGAATATTTCGTACTCTGAGAAAATATTTTTCAAATGTTCAACTTCAAATGTCCAGAGGATAAAAGATACCTTTCAGTGAGAAACACTTTGGTGTTAGCTGAAAAAGCTGAAGCTATTATTAACAGCTGCTACAGATGTAATATAGACATAGGACAATTTTGCACAAATGACAAGGGATAGGAAGGGCCTTCCTGTCATAGCTCCTGAGCACAACCTTTCAAGATGTCAGCATAACTAAGGAACAAGTTTGAGGACTCCAAGAAAACATACCAATGTTGTGGATGGTTACCAGATCTCATAAAACTTGTTTGATGGTCCATCCTGTCATCAAAACATCTCAGTGGCAGTGACGTTATTAGGTAGTGTGGTATGGAATGACAGTAACATTTCTGAAAGGAATGTAATTTGTTTCACTTCTGAAAAGAAACAAGACCCTTGGCCAAATGTAGCCACCAACTATATTGCCTGCTGCAAAAGAAAATGCAGATAAATCCTCAGATTTTGTCACATTTGCTTATCCCACAACTAAGTATCTCTAAGCTTAGATTCAGAGGCAAACCATTAAATCCTGTATGACATTTATGGTTTAAATACAGAATGAGAAGCAAAACTGCAAGATGAATCTGGTCCTCCTTAAATGAGTGAAAATTATTTTTTTCATAACTCTACTTCATCTAAAATTTAGCTGTGAAAGAATATCTTTCAGCAAGAAGCAACAGGTTTGCAACTGCATTATAGTATTTACTTCTCTGATCATAGGTGAAATTCTATGGGACTGTTCTAAAAATTACACTATGATGTGACAGAATTATGATTTAAAATGTCTCTTCGGCAGAGTTATATATTCCTTAAATCTGTTGGATTTATGAGAATATTTTGAATAGTTGATAACCACACAGGAAACCTAGCTTTAAAAAACATCAGAATAAAAAAAAAATATGCCCTGTTTTAAAAATTTTGTTCTGATCTTGCTCACCTTGAGGACAATTTACACTTTGCATACTTGAATTCTAAGTTCTGAAGATAACTCAATAATTATTTTTCTGAAATCCTTTGTCTATTTTATTTCATTGTTGCAATTTCACTCTAAGTAGTATTTTCAATGTCTTAATATAACAAATCAGTTGTAAAATGATGTGTTAATCTCAGACTAAAGCCATTAAATGGGAGTTCTGTGGTAGTAGGAGCCAAGAGGAAAACATGAGTGAAATACCTCAAAGGAATAAAGGGATGTTCCTCTTAAAAGGTGACACAGCAGACAGCCCAGCTGAAGTGCCTCCACGTCAAGCACACAATGGGCAACAAACAGGAGGAGTTGGAAGCCACTGTGCTGCTAAAAAGCTATGACCTTATTGACATTACTGAATCGTGGTAGGAGGAATCCCATGACTGAAGTGTGGCTATTGATGGCAACAGCCTGTTAAAAAGGGATAGGTGATGAAGGATGGGTGGAAGTGTTGCCCTCAACATCAAGAAATGGAGTGTGAAGAGATTTCTCTGAAGAATAGCCACAAGCAGGCTGAAAGCCTATGGGTAAGAATCAGAGACCAAGGCAAGAAAAGGAAACTGGTGGTTGGTATGTACTACAGGCCACCTTATCAAGTGGAGCCTGTTGACAAAACCTTCTTATTCCAGCTACAGGAGACATCATCTTCACAGGGTCTTGTCCTGCTAGGGAACTTTAATCGTCCCAACAACTGTGGGAAAAATAGCATGGAGGACTGTAAGTAATCCAGGAAACTCTAGGAGTACATTGAGGATAACTTCTTAAGCCATGTAATAGACAGCCCTACCAGAGGGATTGTGATACTGGGCCTGTTGGCCACCAACACAAGTGAAGGCATGGGGGATGTCAAGACTGGAGGCAGCCTGGTCTGCAGCAATCATGCCCAGGTGGAGCTCACAGTCCTGAGGGAGGTCCGTCAGATGGAGACTGAAGTCAGGACCCTGAATTCTAGGAAAGCAAACTCCAAGCTCTTGAAGGAGTTAGTCAATAGGATCCCCTGGGAAACTGCTTTCAGGGACGAGGGAGTAGAATAGACCTGGCAGATCCTTAAGGATGCTTTTCATAGAGCACAAGAGCTCTCAATCCCCAGGTGTAAGAAATTAGGAATGGAGGGCAAGATAACAGCACAGGTGAGTAGAGACTCGATGGTAAAACTAAAGGGCAGAAAAGGAATGCACTGACAGTGGAAGCAGGAATAGGTATGCTGGGATGAGTATAGGGACACTGCCTAGTTTTGTAGATGCAGGGGCAGATAGGCCAAGGTGTAGCTGGATCTGAACTTGGCAAGGGGTGCAAAGAATAAGAGCTCCTACAGGTTTGTCAGCTAGAAAAGGAAGATCAAAGAAAGTGTACACGCCCTCATAAGCAAGACTGGGAACCTGGTAACAAAGGATGAGGAGAAGGCTGAGGTACTCAACAGCTTTTTTGCCTGTCTTCACTGGCAATCTCCCTCCCCACACCTCTTGAGTTGATGGCCCACAAGGCACGAACTGGGGGAACAAAGTCCCTTCCATTGTCAGAGAATTTCACTGAATTTCACTGAATTTTAGAGTTGGAAGGGACCATAGAGAAGATCTAGTCCATCTCCCCTGCTGAAGCAGGATTGCCTAGAGCTAGAGCATGGTACTCAGGACTGCATCCAGGCGGGTCTTGAAAATCTCCAAGGAAGAAGACCAGGTTTGAGACCACCTGAGGAACCTGAACATACAAAAGTCTATGGGTCCCTATAAGAAGCATCCCAGAGTCCTGAGGGAATTGCCTGCTGTAGTCGCCAAGCCACTCTCCACGACAGTTGAAAAGTCATGGCAATCAGGTGAAGTTCCCAGTGGCTGGGAAAAGGGAAATGTCACACTGTTTTTTAAAAAGAGTAGAAAGGAGAACCCTGGGAACTGCTGACCTGTCAGCTTCACTTCTGTGCCTGGGAAGATCATGGAACAGATCCTCCTAGAAGCTATGCTAAGGCACATAGAGGAGAGCGAGGTGATTCAAGACATCCAGGATGGCTTCCCCAAGGGCAAGAATGGGTCCAGAGGAGGGCTATGAAAACAGTCAGAGGGCTGGAGCACCTTACCTCATAGGAGAGGTGTCAGGGTTGTTCAGCCTGGGGAATAGAAGGTTCTGGGGAAACCTTATTGCAGCCTTTCACTACCTAAAAGGGTCTTATGGGAAAGATGGTCTTTAAAGGTCCCTTCCAGACCAAACTATTCTATGAATGTAAGATTTTATGATTCTAAGTTGCCTTCCCTACTCAAAACATGGAAGAATAATAACCTGATTCACTGCCGTGAGTATTTAGGGTAACTCCCTGGTTTCTTTAAAGTTACGTCTATCAGAAGAAGAAATAAATCAGTATGGATATTCTCCAGTTGCTTCAAGAAAGCCAAAAGAGTTGTTTTGATGACTGTAATAATTTTGCTTTTATCTCCATTCTGTATCAGTGCAATTATGTTGGTATTACAAGACTTCATTAAAAATACCCTAACTGTGGTCATACTCATTGCAACAGCAGACAACCTTTTGCATTGTTGGTCTCAGAAATTCAGCTTTAGCACAGTACTATAAAAATAAACTTCAGAACTAGACGAAAATTCAGTGTTATCCCACCCTCTAGAAAGCACATGTTCAATTGCTGTTGGTATTTAATAAGTCGCAAAGATGAGTGCTTAGTTTCAGGTTCCTTTCTGTCCATCCCATCTCTGCTCTGGCAAGTGGCAACATTAGTGTCAAGAAACAGCTCTATTGCTTAAATACAAGATCAGAATACACACAAACCCCATTAAAGTACCACACTTTATTAACAGGGAATTTTAATAGTCCTATAATATAAAACTTAGTCTTATATGGCTTTCAGATTTTAGTGAATTAATCTATTTTTATTATTTCAGAAAATTTCATCTAAAATTGTTCTGGGTATTTGCATAATATTTTAGGCACTTCTATTCACACTGTTATTTTTTGCTTTTTTCAAAAGATTGTAAAATAAAACAATATGTAGTGTACTGTACTGTAATTTTTATGTAATTGTGAGGATATATACAATGTATATATATATATATATATACTGAGGGATATGGTGTAGGGGAGGACTTTGTAGAGTAGGGTAGATGGTTGGACTCGATGATCCCAAGGGTCTCTTCCAACCTCAATGATTCTATGATTCTATGAATGTTGCAAATTTTATTAATTTATCACATTAAGTTAGAATACTAGCTTATTCTCCTTATGCAGCAATATGCAGATCTGTCTGTGGCTGTATAATTCAGTTGTTATGGTTTATGTGTTAGCAGCTTTTCAGTCTCCTTTAAAGAAGACATGACCTGGAATGTTTCTGGTGATGGGGCATCTACCACATGTCTGGGCAACCTGGGCCAGTGTCTCACCACCCTCACTGTAAAAGATGTCTCCCTTATGTCTAGTATGAATCTCCCCTCTTTTAGTTTAAAACCGTTACTCCTTCACCTATTGGAACAGGCCCTAGTAAGAAGTCTCTTCCCATCTCTCTCTTCAGTACTTTCAGAGTACTGAATGGCTACAGTAAGGTCTCCCTGGAGCCTTCCCTTCAGGTTGAGCAACCCCAACTCTCTCAGCCTTTTAGGTAGTTCATTACCAGTTTACAATCAGCTAAACCACTGTGCTGTAGAGAATGTAGTAAGAAGGGGATTGTCTTTTGGGCATAAAAAAAGTTGTAAGGTGGTTTCCAAGGAAACTATGACATTACAAACCAGTACCATTTCAGGCCTCTTGAATTTATTTATTTATTTGTGCCTGCAGCTTTGCCTCTGGCATAAACCTTTGCAACTGAGTTGAAGCTTATGATACATGTCATCCTTTTTTTCACTGCCAAATCTAGATCTGACTAGCCAGCTTAAAAGGGAAAATTCTTATAGCTGAAAGAAGAGGAGGGGCAGGGAGAAAAAGCTTACTGTCAAGCTCGCATCTACAAAGAGAGGGATGTAAAAGTGAATTTCCAGTTTTCAGAATATAGGTTTTTACCTTGCATGCTAGGCTTAGGAAAAATCCACGGCAGCTTAGTTTAAACTTCATGTACTGAATTGCTTGTTTTACATGTCAGTGGAGGTTGTGACAAAACGACCGCTTCAGGACTCGAATTGTTCTGGTATGCAGAAAATATAGAAACAGCAATATATGGAAAAAAAGAAAGGCTGAGGACAGGAGAACCTGAAAATCTTGTTAAGGTCTGCAAGGTCTCAGAAATAAATTCCGATTATTTACTATATCTTCCCTGGAGATAAATCTACGTGGAATTCAATGAAGTAGGAATAACAGACTATGCTCTTTAGTGGAACAGCAGTCTTTACTGCTCTCTCTTGAGTTCTTGAGGTAAGGGAGGGAAAAGAAAAAGAGGAACGTGATTTCTTTACATGACGCTGTGTATGGAAAAGTTTGCTAGGAAGTAAAAGCAGAACTCAACTGGGTGCTGAAACTAGAATTATACAAACATAAAAGTTAGGTTTTGGGCTTTTTTTAATGAATAATGGTTTCTATACAGGGCTTCATGTAGGTAGTGAGAGACAATTCAGCATACAATAAGCAAATCATAGAGACTATATAAGCTTTTTCTAAAAAAATAGAGTATTCTTCTGTTTTTATGTCTACCTACCTATTGTTGTTTATCTCTTTACTCCCGTTTTGTAAATTTCTGATTCAATTGTCACCACAGTCCATATCATACAAACTTCAGCATACAGTTTTATCTTCAACAATAAGATAGTGAAATAAATTGCGTAGATTCTGAAATACTGAATGTGATGGCAATGTAATGTCAATCCTGTGTATGGCCTGCCTTTACAAATTGCAGATCTTCAGCTATCTCATGGTGGAATTGGGGAAATGTAAGTAATTGTGGTAGTTGTGTGGAAAAGTCAGTTTTCCACTAGCAACTATTAGTAATTTTCTTTTTGCTAGCTTGGAAGAGAGGACGATGTGATGAATCAAAAACACGTGTAGCAACTATGGATACTTAGTATTTTTGACTTTGTAAAATGGGAAATATCTCAACTTAGAGAATGAGAAATTAATACAGTCAATATTTTATTGAGGAGGAAGTCACCTGGGGTGATTAAGGTGAAATTATGCCCTGGCTTGTTTTTGAAGAGATAGCAATGAGGGTTAGTGCACCAGTCACTGATATTCCTTGTTTATCTTTGTATCTTCTGCCTTTCCCTTGAGTACAAGAATGCTGAAGTTTGATACATTTTTTAGACTTCTTTACACAAAGGACAAATCACGGTTTGAATATCACTTATTTTAGTTGAAAGAACAGAAAGCTTTAATTGTTCAAAAACTCAGGGCTAATTTATCTGTTCATAATGTCTATAAAAGCATGGATTGTCACAAGGGGAGGAATTTGTTCAAACTGCTTTGTCAAAAGATACTGCACTTCCTTTCATTAAAAGAGTCTGTTTGTCTGCAGAGGGTCCCAGCATTTCTTCATTAAGAAGACAATTCATACAGATAGTTTTGCTCCACATTTCTGTGGCAGTGGCTTCCATGCCTGTGGTACCAGCACTGTTCTACAAAGTCCAAAGAAAGGCAGATAAATCATCCTCTACGTCCTTTTTGTGCAATTCCCCTTAAATGTTTGGTTCTCACTCAGTATTAGATGCTCCAGTTGGAACAGTCTCTCTTGAATTCTTGGTTAATCTCAAATTACATTTTGAATTACATTTGAATTATTTTTTCCCTTCTTGCTCTTCTTGACAGTTGTTTGTTAATTTTTAACGTTTAAAAAATTCTTACTGCCTCGCAATGTTGATTGCAGGAGTGCCCAAATAGTCAGGTGCTCATTAAACATAGGGAAAGGTGCACAAATCTAATCTTGTAATTCAATATTCATTTGCCTGTCATGAAATGTTAAGGTCAAAGCAATGTCAGAATTTATTTTTAATATGGCAATGAAGATACAGAATTATAAATCCTTCTTTAACTGTATATCAGAAATATAAAGAAGTATATGTATACTGTATAAAGAAGTTTTTAAATATAGATTTAAATATTTTAAATATAGGTTATGACTACATGAATACACATGCATATTTGCATGTAAAATGCTTTATCAGTCAGATATTTCAATAACTAGGGGGTTTTTTAAGCATTCAAAAGAAATGCAACCATAAAGGAAGAAGGTGAGTGACAAGTAAGTACAGATTTAACTTCTTGATAAATGGCGACTTTAATGCAAATCACATATAAAATGACTTTAGCTTCACAGAGAGTTTTTGTCCCCTATCACCAATATTGAAGAATGAGGTGAATCTTATGAGAATCATTCTTAATTCCATAGATGGCTATATGTTGAGGACAGAGATTATCATCTGAGAAGAGTGAGTGAAAATGAATGTTATACATACATGTGCAGTGATTTTATAAAATCAAGATAGAAAGAAATAATATTTTTGATTAAGGCGGCATAATTAATACCAAAAATAACACTCTCAAAATAATACTGTTTTCTTGCTTCAGAAAGGTAGTATCACTTTTTTCCTCCTCCTCCATCTTTAGTCATTATTCACTAAACCAAACTGGGAGTCCTATTGAGAGTGTTGGGTTTGGTCCTGTGAGACTCACTTAGGGCTTAAAACCACAGCTCATTACTCTGTGTCTCTAATATGAGTTAATGGCAGGTGGAGTCTCTGTTATTTCAGAGGTTCTCTGCCAGGGCAAGAACTCCTTCAGAAAAGTATTTCCAAATATCTGTACCCCAACAAAGCATTTTAGAGTGTCTGCAGAGCATTTCCTTTGTATCAGTTTCGTCTTACCAAGAGATCATGAAGCAGGCCTTCATGGACAGTGTCCAAACTCAAGTCTCCAAGAAAAACATGGAATAAGAAATCTTTTCCATTTACCTCTGAATCCTCTGTCCAGCAGTGATAAAATAGTTGCATAAGAGGAAAATTGAAAATCTTCTTGGTAGGAAATTCAGACAGAAATCTCCTATGAAAACATTTCCTTCTCTCTATTATAGTCAAGTCAAACATTGAATAAAACTCCTTAGAAATATGAAAATACATGTTCTTTATTGAAGGCAACATGATTTTATCGTTTAACTCCTTTTCTTCTAAAATTTTCTGACTCAGATTAAAAAGAAGAATTTAAATTAATCCATTTATCAGGAAATGGACTAAGAGTTGATCTGAAAAAAACCCATCTTGGCATCTTTTCTCCTATTTATTCTTTTATTACTTAAATTACTTAATCTTCTTACCTCAATATCAGTAGCCTATAAGTAATATAATTTGCTACAATTTCTCTGGGAGAATTGCCTAATCTCTGCCGCCATATTCATCTGGCTGATATTCCTTGTCACCTGGATAATTCTTTGTTATTGCATTTCCTTGGCAGTGCTGCTATAGAGTTCTCTATATCCAATACATCTGTCTCCCTTGCCAGCGTACAAGCATGCTGATTGCTTGCCAGAATGAGGATGGAAGTAACACTCTTGGTAATCTTAGGCTGAAATGAACTGTGATCAAGATAATTGTAGTATTTTTTGTGTGCTATTCTTCCATATGTTTGAAAGAAATTACCTCATTATCACTTTTCTTTGGGGGATTTTTTTTTTAATAAAAATAAAAATAGGCTAATCATCTTTTGCTACATACAAGAACTGCAAAATAACTGTGGACCAGCTGCCCTTACTCCCATTCCTCATAAAAATCTGAAATATAAGGCTACAAGATAGTTAATACACAGATTCTCATTCATACCCTAAAACTCTTGTAGCAGCTCAGCGCTGAGTTCAAAGCATGTTGGAATCAGAAGTTTCACACGCAGGTTTCCAGTAGGTGGTGTTGGAGAAATGCTCTGACCCTTCTTACAGAACATCAGCACTATCACAGACGCTTTAGTCTCAGAGAAACTATTTGAATCATATTGTAGGCACCTGTGCTCTGCAAGTAATTTAAACCTTTAAATCTTGTTTTCCTAGAGGCAGCAAACTGGCTGGATGGCAGATTCTGGAACAGAGAAAATCTCAGATAGACTCCCCCAAATGGGTTGAGGTGTTTCCCAAATATTGTCTTGTTCATATTTGGAATTTTTTTCTTTTTCTGATCTGGTGCATCCACACTTCTAGTGCGGAGGAACCACGAATCATAGAATCATATGGGGTTGGAAGGGACCTCTGGAGATCATCTATGACCCCTGCCAGAGTGGGTCCACCTAGAGCAGGTTGCACAGGAACTTGTCCAGGCGGGTTTTGAATGTTTCCGAAGAAGGACACTCCACCACCTCTCTGTGCAGCCTGTTCCAGTGCTCTACCACTCTCACAGTAAAGAAGTTCCTCCTCACATTTAGGTAGAACTTCTTATACTCAAGTTTGTGCCCATTTCCTCTTGTCCTGTCACTGGGCATCACTGAAAAAAGACCAGCCCTGTCCTCCTGGTACCTTTCCTTTAAGTATTTGTAAGTATTGATTAGATCCCCCCTAAGCCTTCTCTTCTCAAAACTAAAAAGACCCAAGTCCCTCAGCCTCTCTTTGTAGGAGAGGTGCTCCAGGCCCTTAATAATCTTTGTGGCCCTTTGCTGTACCCTCTCTAGCAGTTCCCTGTCCTCCTTGAACTGGGGAGACCAGAACTGGACACAGTGCTCCAGACGGGGCTTCACCAGGGCAGAGTAGAGGCGCAGGGTAACCTCCCTCGACCTGCTGGCCACTTTCTTCCTGATACACCCCAGGATGCCATTGGCCTTCTTGGCCACAAGGGCACATTGCTGGTTCATGGTCATCCTGTTGTCCAACAGGACTCCCAGGGCTTTCTCCTCAGAGCTGCTCTCCAGCAAGTCATCCCCCAACCTGTACTAGTCCTTGGGGTTATTTCTTCCCAGGTGCAGCACCCTACACTTGCCCTTGTTAAATTTCATTAGATTTCTCTCAGCCCAACTCTCCAGCCTGTCCAGGTCTCCCTGTATGGCAGCACAGCCTTCTGGGGTGTCAGCCACCCCTCCTAGTTCTGTGTCATCAGCAAACTTGCTGAGGGTACTTTCCACCCCTTCGTCCAGGTCATTGATGAATATATTGAAGAGGACTGGACTCAGTACTGGCCCCTGGGGAGCACCACTTGTTACAGACTTCCAGCTGGATTCTGTGCCCCTAATCACAGCCCTCTGAGCTCTGTCATTTAGCCAGTTTTCAATCCACTTAATTGTCCATTCATCTAACCCATACTTCCTAAGCTTAGCTATGAGGATGCTGTGGGAAACCCTGTCGAAAGCCTTGCTGAAGTCAAGGTAGACAACATACACCACCCTCTTCTCATCTATCCAACCAGTCGTGCCATCACAGAAAGCTAACAGGTTAGTCTGACATGGCTTCCCCTTGGTAAATCCATGTTGACTACTTCTGATAGTTTTCTTTTCCTCCATATGTTTTGACATGGCTCCTAGAACGAGCCATTCCATGACCTTTCTAGGGATGGAGGTGAGGCTGACCAGTCTGTACTTTCCCGGGAAATCAGGGACTGGGGGAACAAAGTCCCTTCCATTGTCAGAGAAGATCAGGTTTGAGATCACCTGAGGAACCTGAACATACAAAAGTCTATGGGTCCCTATAAGAAGCATCCCAGAGTCCTGAGGGAATTGTCTGCTGTAGTTGCCAAGCCACTCTCCATGACAGTTGAAAAGTCGTGGCAATCAGGTGAAGTTCCCAGTGGCTGGGAAAAGGGAAATGTCGCACTGGTTTTTAAAAAGAGTAGAAGGGAGAACCCTGGGAACTCCTGACCTGTCAGCTTCACTTCTGTGCCTGGGAAGATCATGGAACAGATCCTTCTAGAAACTATGCTAAAGCACACAGATGAGAGCGAGGGGATTCAAGACAGCCAGCATGGCTTCATCATGAGCAAATCTTGCTTGACCAAACTCCTGGCCTTCTATGATGGAGTCATTACACCAGTGGACAAGGGAAGAGCTACTGGAGTCTATCTGGACTTCTGTAAGGTCTTTGACGCAGTGCCCATAACATCCTTCTCCCTAAATGGGAGAGGTATGGATTTGATGGGTGGGTTGTTTGAAGCATGAGGAATTGGTTGGATTCTTCTGTCCATAGGATAGTGGTCAACAGTTCAGTGTCCAGATGGAGATTAGTGATGAGTGGTGTTTCTCCAGAGTTCATACCAGGACCAGTACTGTTTAATGTCTTCATAAATGACATAGACACTTGCACCCTCAGCAAGTTTGCAGATAACACTAAGCTGAGTGGTGTGTCTGGGATGCCTGAAGGACAAGATGCCATTTAGGGTGACCTGGGCAAGCTCAAGAAGTGGGCCCATATTAACATCATGAAGCTCAAAAAGAACAAGTGCTCCACCTGGAGTACTGTGCTCAGCTATAGTGCCCTCAGTCCAGGAAACATATGGACCTGTTGGATCCAATCCAGAGGAGGGCTACGAGAATGATCAGATCAATAGAACACCTATGCTATAAAGACAGGCTGAGAGAGTTGGGGTTTGTGGGAAAGTAATGGAAGATTGGCGAGGAGGACTGTAAATACGCTCAAGTGACTTGCATGTGGGGTGCTGGAAAACATATATATCACACTAATTGTTATTTAGTTTTGTGTGCTCAACAAGTAGAACATCTGCACTTAGATAACATAGGTCTGGGATGGACTCAGGATCACCTTATCAAACATGCCTGAGATTCCTGCCCTGCCGTTGAAGAGATCAAAGCCCAGCGAAAACTGCCTGCCAGAATCCTTGAAATACAGGCCCAAACAGCAAGTGGGAGCTCTCTTGCTCTCTCACTCCCTTGCTAACAAGGACTCTCTTGCTAATAAGGAGTCTGGCTTTGCTCTGCCTGCGTCCTCTGCCTCGGTGCTGTTTCAGAGGTTCCTCAATCCACGATGTATTGAGATTAATTTTTTCTTTGCCCTTAATCCGTGGGTTTTGTGGCTGTTCCTGCGTCCTGCCTGCATTGGCTCACAAAGGGTTCTTCAGCCTGGAGAAGAGAAAGCTCTGGGGAGACCTTATGGCAGCCTTTCAGTACTTAAAGGGGGCTTATAAGAAAGATGGGTACAGACTGTTTAGTAGGCCTGTTTCAATAGGATGAGGGGTAATGGTTTTAAAATGAAAGAGGAAAAATTCAGACTAGATATAAGGAAGACTTACTATAAGGATGGGAAAACACTCATTCGGGTTGCCCACAGCGGTGGTAGATGCCCCATCCCTGGAAACATTCCAGGTCAGGTTGGATGGGGCTCTAAGAAACCTGGTCTAGTTGAAGATGTCTAGATGAAGATTGCGGGGTGGTTGGAGTAGGTGGCCTTCTACCTCAAACTGTTCCATGATTCTATGATTCAAGGTGCTAAGAGTGAATTATTTTTAAAGTTCTGCCCCAGTATTCTTTTAAATTGCAAGAGAGTACAAGGAAAAGGATAGTTGTGAGACATAAAATGATAAAGAAAAATGCATAATGTCAATTAATATTGATATTGATACCAATATCTCACAAGCAATAAGTACAGAAGTCACCTGCATATACAGTAGACAGAACAAAAGGAAAGCCTAGCTCCCTTAGGACACCATACTCTGCTAGGTTGAACAACATGTGCTAATAGATTAATTTATGCACCTAGTAGCAAAAGGCAAAGTTAAAGGAAGATGTTTGGCAGAAGCATAAAAAAAGTAATCAAATACAAATTGTTTTGAAACGCCTAAAATCATGAAACTTAGTAATCAATACTAGAAGAAATGGAATTCCATTATGAACATGTAATAATAGGCTAAAGAAAGAAAAAGCTTAGGCTAAGAGGCAAAAACATGAGAAAATTCCAAAATAAATGTTAAGAAAGGAATACCTAATAGTAGATATTTCTTGTAAATTCCTGACAATTAAGCAAAGAATCGAAATGTTTATTATCTCAGTGCCACTTCGTGTGTGTGGAAAAGCGCAGAAACAATGGAAGGGCACTGCTCAGTGGCCAAAACAGGAAAAAAAATAGAGCTGTTAGACACATAGAGACCCTTAAGTAATAAAGTAAATATGGACAAATGCCAGGACTGGGGATAAAATCTTCATAATAATCATCATAACAGACACACACATAGAGTGATAGCTAAGCCCAGAAAAACACAGCTGATTAGATACATTTCTCTACTGTGAAGATAAACGAAGAACATTTTCATGATGTTACCAGTTATACAATAATAAGAAGGTTTTTTTGACCTTCTTTTTCTCCTTTTTTTTTTTTTTTTTTTTTTTAGGTCTGGCTGTCCCTAGAAGCTCAGAGAGATGCTACATGCACTGAAGGTGGCCTGGCAGGTGAAAGGTCCATCCCAGGGCTGATGGAGGCAGGGCTTTGTTTTTCCAATTTTAAAAAAAAAAAAAAGTTTTTTTTGCCTTTTTTTTTTCCTTTTTTTTTTTTTTTTTCTTTTTCTTTGAGGTATGGAAACACACAGTACTTAAAGAAAAAGAGCTAGTAGGTGGTTTCTGGAGTAAACTCCTTCCCAGATCTACACACTACTTCTCAAGTTATATGTACTGTCTAAATCTACCCACTCCCATGCAATTGAATTTGTAACTGAAATTAAATTTGCACTCTCTCTTCTGTGTCACTGACTTCAACTCTATGCAGAACTGCTAGTACATTCTTCTCCAATATATATGCCTAAATGTTAAAAAGTATACAAGAAATCAGACTTGGTAGCTAGGGATGTGATATCAACCTTTTGCTAGGCATCATGCACAATATTTTATTAATGGAAACAAAAGCTTTCACTCAGTAATATCCCATTACCTGGTATTGGCAAGATATTTTAAAACAGTAATCTTGGGAATATAACCTGAGATTGAAACATGGAAAAAATTGTGTAAATGCACTGTGGTGGAAATTACATTTTAGAGGAAAAGGTTAGATTTCCAGTGAAAATGACGACTAAACTAAAAGCATTGTTCTTATCAAGAAGCTGTAAGTTATGCCAAGAACAGCAAGCCATCAAATTTTCTGGTTAGATTATTTGAATTGCAACACGTTTATGGAACTGGGGAGAGGATGCAATGCAGGTGTGATGTTCTGAACAAAGTCCTTTCAAAACACCACACATCTGCATAGCATGGTGTAAAGTAAAATAGAGTACTGAAAGGGGTGGTTAATAGCTACTGGAGCACAACTTCAGGAGGAAGAAACTCAAGTCCTTTAAAACAGATTATGAATTCCACTTCTGTAACATTATATCAGAATAACAGAATAATCACCCACTATTCCATTTATTGTATTTGCTTTGAATCTACATTATTATACATAATGCAAATTGAAATGTGAGTCTTTAAAGGGCTTTGCTTGCTGAGGCATAACTACTCAGCCTTTGAAGAAGTGCCATCCTTATAGGGCTACAAGTTTCCAAGGCAAATGGGTGAAATTCTCTTTTAATGCTAGCCAAACAATATCTCTGTGCCAGAGGTAAAAGAAAGATTGCACATAATATTTATCCATTTGAAATCATCTTTCTCAAAATGTGTGATAGCCTCACAGCCACTAATGAATATGTCCTAACCCAGTATTGGGCTGTATTTTTCTCTCTCTTTAAACACGATGATAGCAGAGATTCAGAAATTTAGATTTAAAAAAGTGTAATCAGGCAGAGTTATGTGATATTGAATGCCAAAGTTCATTTTCAAAAGGACATCTAGACTCATAGAGTTTTACTGTTGTTGGTGGGGACATTTGTCAGTCAGCCAGTAATGTGAATTTAGCTATAGCTACTCCATAGTCCACAGAGTAACATTTTGAAAAATAGCTTATTCCCCTCTGAAAGTTCAATTTGATTATCCATGTGACTTCTGAAAATGGATTGCAAGTACCAGGTTGCCCAGGTCCTTATGAGATGTCAGTATGGGTGACTTGACTAAAGACATATGGGAACTCTGTGTCCAAGGAGAGAACTGAAGTCACTTGTTCCAAATTTGTGGCTATTGACACAAACAATGCCCCTTCCCCCACAGGCCAGTTATTACCATTGCTGAATAGGACCTGTTCTTTTTTAATTACTTTGTCACATTTGAAAAGTAATGCCACTTACATATGTAAAAATAAAGGATTTGGAAGGAATATTTCCCTCTGCATGGTACTCTCTTTTGTGGCTGACTGTCTCTGATTCCAGAAAAGCTTTTCTTAACAAACTCCTTCTGAGTATCAGCTTAGAAAAATATTTGACTATATCAAATCAAATCAAATCAAATAAGAATTATGAACACTTCTTAATATCAGTGGAACTCATGAGAAATCTTTTCTTCTAAAGTATGTCACAGATTCTTTTGGGGTATCATATGGGTGTCGTGACAAATTGGTGAGTTAATATAAAGAACATAGAATTTTACAGGGATTTGTTAGAAAGGTATTTGTTAAACCTATCAGAAGACACAAAGATGGTTATGACTTCTTGACACCTTAATAACTGTTGTCAGAGACTGAGCAAAAAAAGGAAAAGAGATAAATTATGAAACAATCAGTAGAAAAGGTCTGCAAAAAAGAATTGTAGGTTACTAAGAAGTTAAGGCAGGAGGTGGGGGAAGCATCAAACCCCCCCACTTTGTATGCATACATAAAATTTTCTGCAAAGTCACATTTTTATAACTGCATGCAGACATTCAGCTGCCTACCAGCTTGAGAGAGCACTTGAAAGATTTACAGCTCCTTTCCTCATCTGTCCTTTTTATTTGCCCCATATATATTACTGTCAAAAGCCATTGAAAGTTTTCACATGATTATTTCCATGGCTGGTTCATGTCTCTAAGGACATAGTTTAGTTGGGATGACCAAATAACCTCAACGTTTCTAACTGTGAAAAATATTTTCAGATTGTGTTGATGTGTGTATCAATTTCTTATCATGCTGCAAATCCACTTGATAACAGTAAACTCACTATCATCTTGGTCAGCTGAGCTGCCATTTTCCATAATTAAAAAAAAAGACTAAAATCCTTGCCCTCTGCCAGCAATCTCAGAACCTGACAGCAAATGAACCTTTTGGTTTTCCAAGCACATCTCTTGCCTTTATCATGTTATAACTCATTCCAATTTACTTGCATGCTTTTAAATTAACTAAAAGGATAGTTATAAGGACAACAGTTTAGCAGAACTCAACAACCAGATATTATCAGCATGATGTAACTGTGTGATGTTCATCAGGGCTTTATCTCCTTCATAAACTGCATGTGCTGATCTAGAATAAACTGCAAATTATATTAATTAATATAAATGTACTATGCTTGGCTCCTCAAGCTGGTTTCTGCTAGCTGTGCCTAGAACTGGCATCAGAATAAGATTAAAGAAATTCCAAGTGCAACTATATTGCCTGGCTTTTGGGGGTTTTTTGTTTATTTATTCATTTAGGGGAAGTGAGGGAGTTGTCTTGTTTTGTTTGGTTTGGGGTTTTTTTGCACTCCTTAGTACACATCTATCACAATGAATTGGAGTAGTCAAATGTTATTTTGATTTGCTTCATTTTTTATAATAGCTCTTTTCTTCTGTTTTCATATAGTCCTTTTCTGAACAGCTTAGAGAACATTTGCCTGAAAAAAAAGCAGAAATATATCTAAGTATATGTATGTGTATAAATTTGCTCACATTTGTATAAAGTTGTTGCTTTTGAATTTGGCTTTGTAAATACGCTCAACTACTAATGAAGTCACCAGTAAAATCCATATACCTGAAGGCCTAGATTGAGTTCAACATGAAAAGCAGTTGAGTGCAATGAACTACCTTATCCATCCTATAAATGTGCTTGTTGATTTTAAAGAGAAAGAAGACTAGGAAAGTGTCTAAGTGTTTTAGAATAATGAGTTTTGTTGGTCCAAAACGATACAGTTAAAAAAATTATTGAATTGTTAGTTATACAGATTTCATTCTTTTCTGCACAATGCCATATTGCCTCCTCTAGAAAAACTTAAACTGATTATTTCCAAAACTGTATTATTAAGATGTCTTTCTCTTTTGTCATTGTTTACAACTGACATTCCTCTGCATCTGGAACCTTTGTTCTATAGCTGTTTTTTCTAGACATAACTCCATATAGGTGGAGATTACTAGATATTTTAGCAGTTTATTATTTAGAAACACACTTCAGAGAGTCCATGAAACGCATTTGTACATAGATAATATCAGAAGTCACATGACAATGACCACTTAGACAAAAAATTGTTGAGCAAGGGAATGATGAAAAACTGACCTGGGAACAAAGATGGTATTGTTTGTTCTAAACTAGTGTTATTCTAATCTCAGAGAACATGAGAAGTTCTGAAGAGTGCAACAAATAGAAGAGGTGACAAAATGAGAATTGACTGTCTGTAGTGACTGTGACTTGACAGAATAAATTAATTATGAGCTACAGAAGGAAGAAGGCAGGGCAGCAGAAGGAAGAAAACAATGGGAAATAAAGCTCTCGCTTAACGAGATCAAGACTGTACACCTTGATCCAGGAAACACCATCAGATCTTGGAATACCTTTTAGTGACACTAAGATCCTAGTAAATCTCACTTAATCATACCTTTTTTCACTTGCCTACCCTGGGAGCTTCCTATGCTCCTCTATTCTAGGTAGTGACTGTACTAGAAGTATTGCCACAACTGGGCTGGCCAGATTGGTGAGGAGTAGTGATCCCCAAGTTGTGTGCAACATGAGTATCAATACAAAAATCTGACAAAGTGATTAATCCAGATGAATATTTTGCCCTGGAAATATGAAATATAAAAGTCACTATGCATCCCACACTGAGTATTATGATATTTTGTTCCTTATAGAGACATTAGAACAACTTGCAAAGACTATTATGCATCAAAACCGTACCTTTGCCAAAGTTATTTAGAGTTTTAATTGTGTTAACTTTGTACAAATTTATGCTTCTAAATTTCAGAATTATTTTTCTATTTATGCGACATTGATGTCTCTTTTTCATTTGTGCACCCAAACTCATTGAATTTTTAGTTCTGCTTTTTTCTCCTTAGATATCCTTCTTCTGACATCCCAGAATGTCATCAATGCAAATATTGAGTAATCACTGCTAAAGTCTTCAGCAGTGGATAAAAATTTTACATTTAAAAAAAACCGGGATAATAAAATGCTAGCTTAAGAGTAACATGCACAGTTGTTAATATGTATAAAAACCAGAGAAACCACAACCACCACACACTCATGTACAGTAAAAATCTCAAACAAATCTCAGATTCATGCTACTTTCAAAAGTTGATTCCAAACTGTCTTTAGTTTTCAAACCACATTTAAAATAAAATAAATTTTAAAAAAGAATAAAAATAATATCTAGGGAAGAGCAAGAATTATGATTACAGGTCATCATTTCTGAAAGCACACAAAAATTAAGGTCCCAACCTCCTTAGAAACACACTAAATACACTATATTGTGCAAACCTGCAGTAACAGCAGGATAACAAGGTAATTTAGCTTACATAATCATTGACTAAAGTGGAACATTAATGAAGTTAGAAGAATTGTTAATGTTACTGAAAGGTAAATGAAGAATGACTTATTTACTAAAAGAAAAATTACAATTAGCAAGCAAAAATTCTTTTCTCAACTTCATTTTTCTTGCTCCACTGTTAAATATCTTACATCAGGAAATATTTTTGGTTTCTCTGCAACTAAGGGCTGAGTGCTACACCTCTCAAACATACTGAATAATGCATCAGTCCTTGGTCATTTTGGGTCAACAGAAATATTTTTGGAGTAAAATACTATTTACTGTGAGAATTTTGCAATTTACAATACACGTAACAGGGGAGTTTGTTTTAATCTGAATTATAAACTAAAGCTTTTGTTGTAAGGTGAAGCACAAGTTCCACTGTACCCTAGAGAAATTAAAGTAGTCATATTAGCATTACTACAGTCCTATTAATATTGTCCTAATAATAAAAAGTACCTTATGGGATAAAGCTATTTCAGGCTTCACTTAAGTGCTCAGAAATACCTCTTATTTTCTCTTCCTTGTTCTAAGAAAATGTTAAGCATAGTTAAAATACAGACAAAGTTGTTCTCGAACATGTATTTATTTTAATATCATAGGTATCACTCATACCTACGGTGTAATTTTGATGTCCCATGTACGATTCTGTAAAATTAGTTTTACATGAATGTAAACTTACAGCGAGATTGAGACATTTATATTGCAATAACTTGAAGCCTGAATTTAAATTGAAATGAAAAAGAAAAGCAATTTTGGAAACTGTCAGAAAAGTTAAAAAAAAAAAAAAAGCAGACTTCGGTTCTTGACTTATGCTTGTTGCAACTGGAACCTGCCATGGAAATATGTATTGTCATAGAGGATTCTCTGGTCCCCTCCTCCACTGCAAGCTGTACTGCTGCTGACCCAAATTTTCCTCTTTTTTTCCAGCTGCCAGCAGTGCATATCAAAAACATTGGCTGCTGCTTAGTTCACGTAGTGGAAGCACAGAATTATTTAGAATGTCTTTTGTGTAAATTGGTCTCTATAATCATTCTATTTTTTTACAGCTACTGCAATGTTTATAGGTTGATCCAGAGAACCACAGTGAGATGCCTGCATTGCTTTATGGAGTAGTGTGAAGCACCACTAAAATCTGTGGTAAGACTGAAGAATTTAAAATGAACTGGCACATTTCCTCTATGTAAAATATAAAATAAACTAAACCATCAGTGCAAATGGTATCTTTAAAGTCTTTATGCATAAAACTTCTGTGCAGAAGTAATGAAGTAATGAAGAATATATAGAATATTTGTCATTTCAGAATAAAATTTTACAGTGTGCTGTCACTAGATCTTAAATAATATTTTATGTTCACCAGCAAAGATAAAGAAGTCATTATCCCACTCTGGGCTTGTCAGGCCACACCTGGAATACTGTATTCAGTTCTGGTCCTTGCTATGCAAAAAATGATGTGGAGAGGCTGGAGAAGGTCCAGAGGAGGACCACCATGATGATCAAAGGATTAGGGAGCCTGTCATATGAGGAAAGACTGGGAGAATTGGATTTGTTCAGCCTTGAGAAAAGAAGGCTTAGGGGAGACCTTATGACCATGTTCTAGTATTTAAAGGGTGGTTACAAAGAAGCTGGAGACTCCCTTTTTACAAGGAGTCACATGGAAAAGAGGAGGGGTAATGGGTACCTGTTACTCCTGGGGAGATTGTGACTGGACAGAAGAGGAAAATTTTTCACTCTGCCAGCCATTTCAATTTTTCACTCTGCCAGCCATTTCAATCAGCCACTGCAATAACCTCCCCAGGGAAACGGTGGATTTCCCATTCAGCTGGACAGGGTGCTGGGCAATCTTCTCTAGACCATGTTTTTGATAATAAAAGTTGGACCAGATGATCCTTGAGGTCCCTTCCAACCTGGTATTCTATAATTCTGTGATTGAAAAATGACTCAAAAAACATTGCATTTACAGCTCTTTAAGCAACAAAGTCCTTAATACCTTTTCCTCTGTGTCCTATCAAGCTTCTGCATCCCAGATGCACACTGAGATGATCTTTTCTCAGTCTATAAGGCCATTTAGCTCTTATTCACAACTTTCAGGGCTGGGAGAGAGCATTAGGAATATCTTGTCCAATCTGTTACCTAAGCTGTATCATAGATGTCTGAAATATTTTGCTTGAACTGCAGCACATCTTCTGGGAATGTTCAGTCTTGGCGTTGAAAATTGTAGCTCGGTAAAATCTATGACAATCCTTGGCAGGTAATTCTCATAACATTCAGCATTAGCAATATGACTCTTTCTGCTGTCAGCATGGTCAGATTTTCTGCCTGTGCTTCTGGGCTATATATGCTCAGTATGTAGTCCAAATGTAGTTAAAGAAAATATTTTCTTAAATTATTTTCTTTTTTGAGAGAAAAAAATTGCACTTAAATTTTATATGTTTTATCCTGAGTTTTTTCACTCCTGCAATGTCAATATTTACTCTTAAAAAAAACCAAAAAATTGTACTGCATCCCTAAGTACATTGAAAGTAAGTGCTCAAACCTGTAAATTTGCAACCCAAAGCTGATACAAGTATGGGTACAATGACAACAGCCTGAAATACAGAGAAAGTGGTTAGAAGTTTCTAAATGTTACTGAAACAGTGAATTTCTAAAAATATTTCCAGAACTAAGCAATAAAATAATGGGTCACTCTATGCTAACACTGTAGCTTTTGCTACATACTCACTTGTCAAATTTATCACCACTGATGTGAGAATGAAGTGTCTAAAAAATCAAGGAAAACCTTGAAGTCTAAGCTACGATTTTGAAGGCATGAAAGTTAATCAAGTGAGAGTCACGTACAAGAGGAATCTGCTTTGTCTAATACATTGCATTAATAGCTAACTTTCTCTCTTATACTCATATTCAAAGCTGGACAGCTAGATAACCTTCCCATGTCTTCCCCCTGTTAACTGTATATTGACACCATGTCTGCTTGCAGTCTGTCTTGCAAGAGATGGTGTGGAAAGAAAGATATGAAAGAAACTGCCTCAGAGCTAAAGACACTTAGAAATGTCCCATCAAGACACTTAGAAATTTTTATTAGGTCTTGTTTCAACAAACTGCTATTCCCATGTCCCTAAGTATACTATATTAATATAGTTATTAAATATTATATAGTAATATATTAATATAGCTATAGTTATATTATATGTTAATACAGCTATAGTTAGTTTGCAGGAATGATTAGAAAAGAGAAATGATATTTCCAATATTTTTTCTCACAGTACATCAAAACAGGAGGGGGGAGGGGGAAACAAAAAAACCACCCTAGAAAGAAAACCAAAGCGATGCCACAGAAGAAAAGTGAGAAAGTGGGGTGCTGAATCAGGCTATTTATGATGTCTGTGCTTTTGCCTGTGCCTTGGGGCATGGAGACCTCAGGGTTGTGCTGAAGTGCCATCAGGTAGGGATCATGTCATTTGTGCCTTTGCCAGAGCCCTGTCAGCAAATCGGCAGCTGCCACCATGGTCTGATGACCCTGGTGTGAGCAGCAGAGCACTCTTCACTTTTCACATCCGAGCTTGGTTAAAGCTGACATCAGATTAAATAACGGCTCATCACTGCTTGAACCCAAGCTGCAGAGTAATTAAGAGTTCACAGTTATGCTCTCAGTTGATCATGAGTGAGGGAAGGAGAGAGACTTCAGCCTGGCAGCCGGAACCTGTGAGCGCGTTACTCTGTGATGAAGAGGCTCGCTTTGACTTTCCCTTCAAACTGCTGGGTATGTCTGAGTGTTCGGGGCCTGATTAAGGATCCACTGAAGCTGGTGAAAATCTGGAAAATAAAATCTACCACCTGCTGTCCCTAAATGCGTGGGAGTAGAGGAGGAAAGTGAGGAGGCGCCTTGGGGCTTCCTGGTAATTGCTTCTTGCAAAACGCTCAGCATCCCCTTCTCTCTAAGCAAAATCCCAGTCCTTTTAAATGTTCTTTTGTTTATAACGGGATTCCTTGCCAGTGTGCAAACACAGATGATGTTTTATGTTAATTGTAAATAATTTATATACATATGATATTGTGACTGTGGAAAGACACCAACAAAATTAAATGATTAATGAGACTGAGATACAGTACCATAAATATATACAGAGAACTGTACTTAGAGGCTGTCTGTAACATACACCCTTCCATCAAAAATCCTTCTGTGGCCTGTTAATTTAATTGGGAAAGATAACAGGTTTCCACTCTACACAGAAAAAATTATGCATAGTAAACTGGAGAGTGAAATCCATGAATTAATTTCTTTATGAACATAAACTTTAAAATTTTCAAAAACAGTTTCCAGTATCTGTTCTTATTTGCATATATTTGACTGCAGATTTCACAAACACTGTGACAGTTTTGTTATGAAGCTGTGATACAAAAATAATGAAAAAATAAATTAGGCGTTTGAATAAATGAAAGATTAGAATGATTCTAGTAACACCTTTTTAAGCAGGACTTGAACTACCTGCACAGCAGCTTAATATCTTTTGTATTTAAGATGAATATCATTTGTCTTTAAAGTGAGAGTTTATATAGTGTGTAATAGCATACAAACATTTTACATTTAGTGAAGATGTAAGTTACAGTTGTTTTCTTTCAATAGGCTTAGTTTTGTTGTTATAATTTAGAATTTGTTGAGTATATTAACACTGTTGTTCACATGATTCTTGTGAAACAATTGCTGCTTGACAAACCTAGGATTGTCAGCTTGGAAGGAAATGTAATTTTACTTTCTGTGGTTGAGTTTGTCTTATTTTTCCTTATTATCTGTCATCCTCAGCATGATCACTTTTAACATGCTATAAAACAGGAAGCCTGAATTTTAAAATGCAATTTAATAAAGTTTTCACATTAAGTTAATTATTTTACATACCCATTCGTTTAATATAATGAAGAAATCTGTCAGGCTTGTCTGCTGGGATTTGTACGTAAGCAATTTGCAAGAAAATCCAGATCATTCTAGTTTTAGAGTTATAGGTCTTAAGATAATATATAGATATACTGATGTATGCTGTATATGTATACATATAAATAGTAATGGATTCATTGAACTAATCATATTCACAGCATTGTTCTTGAATCTAATGATCAAGACTTCAGTTCATCAAGTTAACATAGTGTAGAAATGGGGTAGATTTATAACTCAAACAAAACCTAGCCCAATAAGGTATGTTAGCACATAAACCCACAAATCAATAGATTTGTATTTGAGTTTCATTCCAAATGTTTGATTTGGTCCTTATTTATCCTTATTCATCAGACTGGAAGAAGAGGAACATCACACCTATTTTTAAAAAGGGTAGAAAGGAGGACCCTGGGAACTACCGACCTGTCAGCCTCACCTCCATGCCTGGGAAGATCATGGAACAAATCCTTCTAGATGCCATGCTTGGGCACATGAAGGACAGGGAGGTGATTCAGGACAATCAACATGGCTTTACTGGGGCAGGTCCTGTCTGACTAACCCGGTGGCCTTCTATGATAAAGTGACTTGGTCAGGAGATAAGGGGGAACCTATGGCTGTGATCTATCTGGACTTCTGTAAGGCCTTTGACACGGTCCCCCACAACATCCTGCTTGCCAAATCGGAGGGGTATGGATTTGATGGGTGGATTGTCCAGAGGATAAGGAACTGGCTGGATAGTCACATCCAGAGGGTAGTACTCAACGGCTCAAAGTCCAGATGGAAACCAGTCACAAGTGGTGTTCCTCAAGGGTCCGTGCTGGGACCGGTGCTGTTTAACATTTTTATCAATGATATAGACAGAGGGATTAAAGGCGTCGTCAGCAAGTTTGCAGACGACACCAAGCTGTGTGGTGTTGTCGATACACCAGAGGGGTGGGATGTCATCCAAAAGGACCTGGACAGGCTGGGGAGGCGGGCCCAGGTGAACCTCATGAGGTTCAACAAGAGCAAGAATCCTCACCATCTGTACAGACTCGGGGGTGAGATATTAGAAAGCATCCCTGAGGAAAGGGGCAATGGCTTCAAGCTGGATGGGAGCAGATTTAGATTGGAGATCAGGAGAAAGTTCTTTACTGTGAGGATGGTGGAGCACTGGAATAGATTGCTTAGAGAGGTGGATGGGAGGCCAAAACCATGGAGATGATACAGGCAAGGCTCGATGAGGCCCTGGGCAACCTGGTCTAGTTGGGGGTGTCCCTGCTGACTGCGGGGGGGTCAGACTAGATGACCTTTGGATGTCTCTTCTGGCCTGGAGAATTCTATGATTCTATGATCCAGATCAAATAATTCTTTCAAATTTCCACTGCAGAGAAGAACATTACCCTGCAGATGACTTCATAATTTAGACTGGGTGGTCTTCATTTTCTGTCTCTTCCATGGATTCTTCACTGTATCCTAGACAGTTGCCAAACACTAAGCCTAAAACTATAACAGTGTTTCTTCTATCAAAAGTTTTAAGAAGATTAATTAATTTCTGAAAGCAAAACAATATGGTCTAAAAAGTACTCTTAATTATATTTGATTATTTTCTTTTTTCAGATTAACTACAAAAGGTTTACCCATAAAGTAACATAAAGTTTTTACAATGGTCTAAGAGTAACTAATATGAAAACAAGTGCCTTCGGTGAAAGTTATTTGAGCAGTGCGGAACAGAACTCTGAGTCTGCAGTCCTCTCTGCACTCTTCTTTCTTTTCACATTTACCTATTGTGTTAAATCATGTGTGTGTGAGGGGGTCTTAATATTATTAAAAAGAAGAATCAGGAGATCTTGTTTCTTAGTTTAGAATTGCAGGGCTCCCAGCACTATTAGAACATTTTTCCTTCTGCTTAAGAGGGAGGGGGGAAATCACCTTACTTTCTTGAAGTCTTTCTATTTGTGGCATGCTCTTCAGGTCAAAGTACTAAAGCCACTAGATCGCTATTAGCTCTAGCTATTAGAAGAAAGAAAGCAATAGGCTGCAGTCTTCATCAATCCTATGTAATGCAACAGTTAAGAAAAGAGGGCTAGGAAAAGGCTACATCCTATTTATCAACTCAGGATTTCAAATTTCAGAGATATGGTGTCAGGAAACATTAGGACTAGCCTGACTAAGGAGTTAGCTACTGTTTTGTGCTTAATGAGATCAGGTGTCTGGATTTTTTTGTGCTTTAACCTGAGGCTCAGAAAGTCTAGGAAGTTATACACCCAGCCCTCAGAGGAGTATTCTTGGTGCATTCTTTGCATATAACACTTTTAAGGTCTTTAAAATGCTGTAGCCTAGAGATGGAGGTGATAGAATTAATAATCATAAATTTAGTAATTTTATTAGAACAAAAGTATCGGGAGACTTATAAAACAGTATGTTGTTTCTTAATAAGACAAAATCATATAGCTGTGAGCAACAGAAGGTATATGTGCATGAGCTATGGCCTTGACAGAAAGGTCTGCTGACTTTCTATTCCATCCATGCAAATATCTAGGTTTCTTTCATTCCTCTGTTCTAACACTAAAATGTACTCTCTTGGGACATTTCATTCATCTTGTCACCTCTAGTGCAGTGACTGCCATTGTGTTCTAGGAAGAAGCATTTATTTAGCTATACTTTTTCAGCATAGAGGGAGAGAGAATAACCTAAACTGCCACACGTATATCATCACGTTTTTGGAAGTCCACGACTGCAAATGTGTCTACGTGCATAGTGGTGATTTTTCAGCTGTGACTTGGTTTTTGTATTATAGCATCTTTTTGTTTAGACTCTCTGTGGCTCAAAGTACTCAGAAATCATATTCAGTCAAGAAGACGAACAGTTAAAAAAAAGACCATTTCTTTTTTCTAGTGCACTTCTAGATAATCTAATGTATTTAGAAATCTTCCAGTTATGCACCTAGAATTGCTGACATCCTGTAATAATTAAAATGCCCTAAAACTTTAAAGTTAAAAATACTTTTATTTCTTAAATTCCAAGTTGTATTATTTAAAACTACCTATATAATCTGAAGGGTGATAAAATGTTGAACCAAAGAAAATCTTTTTGCTTTCTGCTCAGATTCTTAAGATATATGGTTTCATCTGAGGGTTCCCCTTCATTACAAGCACAGAAAAATGAACAGCTGTTCTCATTCATAGTAGAAAGAGGAATTACTTTATTTTTCCAAGTCTCTGAACTAGTTCTGTGCCATCCCAGGCAATTAACTATCCCTAATGATCTTCAACATCATCCTGTAAATGTTCCATCAAGTATAATTTGGGCACAGAAAAAGAATCGGGGAGTTGCTGAACTACATCTTTAATAAATGATGTCCCTGCAAAGTTACTCAAGTGTTACTGTCAACTAAGCTTCACATCTCTCATCATCCTCATAATCAGCTAGCTGTTGGAGATCATATATAACACAGGTTTGCCATTTGCAAAGCTTCACTTGAAAGACTGATGCCCTTGGTGGCATAAATTGTGACCACAATTCTCAATCAGTGAGACTTGTAAGAAATATGTGCTGACATCACATTTCTGCATTTTACTATAGAACTGACATTTATGCCATTTATTGCCAAGTGAGAGATGAAGCAAAAATAAAGGACTAATGAAAGATGTCATTAAACTTCCAGGAAAGTTTAAGTCCTGAATTTAAATGGAACTGCACAGGAGATATGTAGGAAATGTAACACCAATCTGCCCCAAAACCTCAGGGATGAGAGGGCAGTGGTCCTCTAGAGAAGGACCCTTGAGATCCTGTGTCAAGAACATAAACAGGAAGAGATTACACAAACATGGTGGACTCTGAATGCCCTACTTTGAGTGTGATTCAGGAACATGGAACAGGGTCTCTGGGCTCCCTAACTCCCACCAAATTCCACATATCAATAAATTATTGTATATTTATTTTTTGTGAATGGAGGAAAGAGATATGATTGTTTGAGAGGAGATATCCAAAGGAACTGACAATGTGGATAAGTCTTTTGGCCTTCACCAAGGAAGCTTGATTTCTGTAACAGAATTAATAAAAAATTAAAAAAATGTCTGGGTTAGGCTTGGGAATTTGGACTAATAGATGGTTAATCCACAGATTTTTGTCTGAAGACCATGTTCTCTTTTTCTGGAAATGGTGTACCAGTGAAAAAAGCAGTAAAAAGGAACATAAATTCTTTCTCTTTCTCTCTCTCTTCTCCGCTGCCCCTTCTCCCCAGCTTGCCCTAAATTGACATCTGAGACTTAAATTGCAAACAAATGGTCTCCCTTAAACTGGAGAAGGTCATATTTATTGCAACCTTACAACACTTTCCATAATGCCTGTATCTCACATCTGAGCAGAGACATCTTCTGCATTATAGGGTAAGTGTTGTCTGACTTCCTTTCCCTTGGTTAGTCAGAATTACATTAGACAGAATTAATTTTCCTTAATATTGTGGAGAATAAAGATGACATGGAGGTACTTGGTTCAGCCAGGCATGGCCTTTATATATTTTTATTATCCCAATCCATCAAAGAACTGGCATAATCTCTTAGTCTCCTTGTGATATTTGTGAGAGTGGCTGTTCACATAGACTGTAATAATAGATTTTGCAATTTCACACTAACTTCAGTTAATACAAACGTGACTGCTAGGAACAGAATTTCCATTGTGAGAGAACAGTAATGCACTTTCTTTTGTGTGTGCATGTCTAAAAATCTTGTTTAAATAGTGCTTTCTTCTCTGTCCCAAGCAGTTATACTTTCAAAGATAGTTGCCTGCTCAGTATTTTCTTCACTGTAAACTTTTGGCTTCTATTAACTGAATGAAAGCTATGAAAGCTTCACAGTCTCTGCTACAATTGTGAAGTGCTCTTCTGGCCTGATAACAGCAATGTTAACAAAATGTATGTTTGACATGTATGACAGTTTTTGCTGAAGGCTTATTTTTAAGGCTTATATTCATTCAGCAGCAATTGGAAAGTTCTTGTTAAATGGTAGAGAACTCTAGGAAAAAGAGAGTGTTTTAACCAAAAGAGAGAAGTCTTTACAATGTTAACATACATACACATATATAAATTATAACAGGGAAGAAGTTCAGAAGACTAAAGTAAGAAACAACCATATCAGTACTGAAAAGGGTGATTCATTAAATTAGAAATGATATAGAGAAAGTAAGTGTGTTCAGTTTCATAGGGCCAGATGGATTTCACCTGAGCATGCTGAAAGAGCAAGGCCACTATGACCCATGAAATAGTATGCAACTAAGGCAGAGTCCATGATGCCTGGAAAAGTGTTTAGAGAATTATGGTCTCGTTAATCTCAGTCCTTGAAAGATCCCAACCATGTTTTTTTTAATCCATTCCAAGCACACTAAGACAATAAGATAATCAGAAATCTGTCAATACAGATTTGGCAGTCTTTCATGACTACACTGATCACAAAAGGTTATGATGATGAAGAGTGGTGATGCAATATGCCATGATTAAGAAAGCCTTTAACATTCTCCCATAGCATTCTCATTTGGAAGTTGAGGAGATATGGACTGAAAGAGTAAACAGTCAGGTGGAGTGAAAATGGGTTGGACCTCCAAGCTCAATTCAGTGGTTTGACACCCAGTAGTGTGTCCCTAAGAAACAAAATAACCCAGGGCTTGCTGCTGAGGTCAGTATGGCTTAATACTTTAATCATCAACCTAGAAGAAGAAAGTACTTTCACCAGATTTTCAGCTGATAATAAATTTGGGTGAAATTGTTAATGTGCCAACTGGTAGAACTTCAGTCCACAGAAACTTCGAAAATTCTACTACCAGTCTTACAGAAACCTTATGAATTTGAACAAACCAAAGTGCAAAGTTTTGCATCTGGGGCAGAATAACCTCATGGTGGAGATTACAGGGGCACAGGTGGGTACAGGCCAGGAACTGACTGGTTGGGTGGCAGCTCTGATGAAAAGGACTAGGAGGCTGGGTGGGCATCAGGCCAAAAATGAGTGAAAAGCATGTTTTCATGTTGTTTAAAGAAAACTGCATAGCCGGCAGGTCAAGGGAAATTATTTTCTACCTCTAATCAGCACTAATGAGGCCATAACTGCAACACTATATTAAGTTTTTGTTATACTATTTTTAGAGCAATGTTGGATTCTTCCAGCAGTCTGTTACCAAAACTGTTAGGGTAAGAGTATAAAACCTATGAGGAGAAATTAAAGGAGCTATTAAAGGTCTTGTTCATTCTGAGAGAGCTCAGGCTGGGAGTAAAAGGGTCTAATAGCAACCTACAAATAGATATGGGAAAGTTACAAAGATGATGAAGATACACTTTTATGGGTAGCACCAGATGATAAAACAAGGGGGAGTAGCCACAAATTGTAATTTAGATGTTCAAAACTGAAAACATAAAAACCTCTAGGCATGATAGTAGTGCCTAGATAGATAGGCAGGTAGTAGATAATAGAAGAGCTTAGCTGAAGAAGTTGTGCAATGTCCATCCTTGGAGCTTTGCAAGACTTAGATGGACAACCACAGATCTAAATTTAGCAACAGTCTGTGGTTTGAATGGGAAGCATAACTAACTGCCTTTACTTGCCTTAAGTAACCCTTTATTTCTTTTAGAAAATCTAGATAAATAGGACGAGTTGATAATGTTCATTTTGTTTATTCTTTATGTAACTTGACCTCACACTTCAGAATCTCTTTAAAAACATACTTACGTTCATTTGAGACAGCGTATCACCCTGTGAGGAAAAATTTTGTCATGGGATCCTCTCCAAGATTCTATGGAGTTTCAAAGCAAATGCATTTTTTTCTTATAGAGGTTATCTTCTCTAAATATGTCTTTGTCATGAAAACAATTCTATATTAGATGAACGAGCTCAAATAACATTTGTTTTGAAACACTCCCAGGTTTTAATTTGTTGACAAATTTTTAGTTTTGCACTAAAACAATAAACTAGATACACAATATATTTATATGTAGTAAATGTTAATCTCAGTTAAATCATCCAGTTTTGGCAGAGCTAATTGAGATTTACTGCCTGAATTCATGGTGTCAATGTAGACAGTGAAATAATTCAGGTCAATTTGGGATGTATATCATACATACACCATTGTAAATCAGTCTCATTTGATGCAATTGAAATCGTAATTTGGTTTACTCTCTTTCTAGAACAGGAGGTTTTACTTTGGGTTTAAATGGACACTTTGTATCACAATACAATTAAATTCAGATTAAGGAAAAACGACGACAAAACCCAGATTTTTAATGGAGAAAATGCAGTAGTTCTGTTACTTGTTTATTTCTGTTGTTATGGAAGAGAGTTTAATGGAGAGCCATTATCGTTTTATGTGCAGGATAAAACTAATGGTAGTCTTGCGTAGATATGAATTAATGACTTGTATTTGATGTCATCAAAGTGGTATTGACAGCAGGCTACACAAGAGAAACCAGGAAAATTTACATTATATTGAATCATCAATTTCTAAAAATTCAGCCCAAGAAACTGTTGATGTAACTAAGTTTGAAGTTTTTAACAAAATCAATACTTCCAAGAAAATTGTGTTTGGAGACTAAAAAAAAAAAAAAAAAATGAAGCAATGCCTTCAGATTCACAAAGCTGTCTAAAGTGACAATGCTAAAGAAAAGTGTGAAATTGTGAAATTTCATGTAAATTAATGACTTCTATTGATCTAGGGGGGATAAACTGGTAAACTCAATTTTTTTCTGATCAAAAGTGAAGGTTTAAAAATTGAAATTATTAAAAAACACTTGAACTTACCAAAAATAAGCCTGTTTAAGAAATCTAACATAAGTACGTCCAGAATAAAGAGCTTAAAAATGTACAGGAAAGCTTTCTCACTCTAACTACATACATCATTTGGCTTGCCAGACAGGATTAAAAATGTAAAAAAACTCTGTCAAACTAAATAGTATTTAAAAGTTTTAACATTTTTTCTCTGTAAAAAAAAATAGATTAATCCAGACAAATTTGCTTAATGTTTTTATGGTGTCCTGGAACTTAAACCCCAAACCTCATGGATCATATACATCTTGAGTTCAGACCCTCATTTGGGAAGCAGCCAGCTTGACCATGGAACAATACATTTTCAGTGCAGGCCTCAGTCTATTTCTGACCTTAAAAAGGAGATCATTATGTGAGATTGATGAACCTGAGAATGATTGTCTTTTGGAACCATCATGATGCCATACAACGTTTGACTATTTTCCTGCTTTACGAATTTTATACATACTCTGACACTTCCAATTTATCAGTTATTGCCTTGTAAGTGAATCATCTGAATTTAAAATGATTAAATATTAAAGGTAAAGGAGAATATGCATATCATTGTACTCTCACACAAGCACTACCCAATAATATAATCTAATCCGTTGACAAGTTTCAGACAACTTTTTCCTATAGTCCTAACCTGTGCCTGTGTCCCCATGCAAAAAATCTTTGTTTTCTATGCCCAAAAGTATTTAATAGCCACATTTTCTTTGTACATTCAGTCAGCACTGAAACTTTGAATATTTCAACATATTTTAAACTGATAGTACAGTAATTATTTGTACTAATACAAAGGAAACCCGTAATATTCTATGGGAAGAAAAGAAAAAAAAAAAGTTTCTATTTCTGCTACAGAATGCTCATACGGATTCCAAAATAGTTTTCAAGAAAAGTGCTATTATCACCCAACTCAATTAGAAACTGCAGATTGTTGAAATCTGTGCCCCATTAACTAAGACATATCTCACACAGGAAGAACAGTACAGGAAAACACTGGTAATAGTGAAAGACTGAATGCCAGTGAAGTGGGATGCTCTATTATCCAGCTGCTAGTACCAGGATATTTCCAAGGTAAAGCCTGTTACGACAGAGATCCATCTTAACCAAGTTTCTCCTGTCTGAAAAACACTAGTGCAACTATAATAGTCAAGCGGATAAATAGCTACTATTTATTTCAGCAGGTGAATCATAGCAACTTGTAGTTTGAACATGTCCTGAAATGATCAGCTTCTGAAAATAACTCTTTTTCTAGAAAAGGATTTATCTGAAATTAATGTTAAACTGCTCCTTTTACCTGGTGGAGAGAAGGAGGTTAGTAATCTCTGCTTAACATTGCTCACTTCAGAGTAAACCCTTCCATCAATAATTTGATACCTCCTGCGATCACAGTGCAAACTTAAGTTTTTGCAAATTATTACCTTTACATGTTGACTCTCGTGCTTGAAAGCAAAGACCTTTTGCCCTTTCTCCTGTTATATACACAATGACAAAATAATGCTGTAGCATGAAACTGATAATTTTTCTTATGCAACATATATTAATAAAATTAGAATTTACTTTATACAATGTATAGCAAAATGAAACTCTGGAGAAAAGAAAATATCTGTATCTTTCCTTTGACGAGTACTATCCACTACCACAAAAGCCAGAGCAAGTTAAGGGCTCAAAACCAGCAATTTAGAAGAGGTTGGAACTTGAAGAAAACCTGTTGTCCTTGAGAGGCTAAGTACATTCCATTAACATTCAAATAGAACAAAATCTTTGGGCAAGATCATGAGTTGTGTTGATGTTGGAGTACTCCCGATGTGAAGACAAAACTCTTGTATTTTTAATTGACTAAATTGATATTTGTCAAGTTTAATCTGTGGGGTTTTTTTCTAGAAATGAGGAACCAGTGAGGAAAACAAGTAAATTTGCTACCATAGATGACATGCTTGTCATAGAACAGGCCAGAAATTTTCTGTGAAAGACAATCATTAAAATCAAAACATTTTGTGATATAGTGTCAGTTACAATGATACAAAGCAAACTTTCAACAGAACTTGCTCCATTTTCATGGGGAAATCTTACAATTCAGGTTCTCACAGACGTAGAAATCACATAGTTTGCAGGATTTGTAAGGTAGAATTCCGGTTGTGGAGGTAAAACAGTGACCTCACAACTCACTTGGCAGGATATTCCAGGTAAATATTGCATAGCCAAATTGAACTGCAATGGTCAGATGGGTAGTCTATGTTTTGACAGAAGTTGTTAGGTTTGTTTTTGTTGTGTGGGTTTGTTTTTGTTGCGTGGGGTTTTTTTTTGTTTTGTTTTGTTTTTTTTTTTTTAATAGAAGTGTTTTGTTCCACTGAGTGAACAATGAATTTAACGCTTATTAGTATTCTATTCTTATATATAAACATATATATACTGGACCTCCTCCACAAGACAGTTCTGTAAGATATGAAAACTTCTTGGTTCCAGAGATTTCACAGAACTACTGTTCTTCCCAAATTTCTTATTTCTCTGCAGGTCAGGATTCTAACTTTTTGACTCACTTTACATTGTTCAGGGACAGATTCGTAAAACCTGCTCAACTTAACGTGTTTTTTATACTCAAATATTAATGTATATCTTTTTGAGAAACGGAAATCCTTTTCAAATAGAAATTGCCTATTATTTAGACTCTCTCACAGCTTTTGTTAATTAAGTGTATTTTGTAAAGGCATGACATGATTGCTTTTCAGAATGACTGTTTTGGGAGTTTTAATTTCTTCTGAATCTTGTATTTACTATGCATTATATCTCAGTTTGTTAATTCTAATGGTGTAATAACATAATTGCTGTATTGTAATATAATATTTTACTTTACTTTTTTTCAACCTGCCCTGAACACTATAAAATTCCAAGTCTCAAACAAAATCTTCAAACAGTATTTGATTATCCTTTCTTCACTGGTGTTCAACGAATGAATGTAGGAAGACAATTAAAACTGAGAAATCACCCATTATAATACTGAAGCTCTAGATTATCTCAGAAAAAAAAAAAAAAAAAAAAAAAAAAAACAAAAAACCAAACAAACAAGCCCCAAACAAACCAGAATTTGAAAGGAGTTTTTTTGTGCATTCTTCCTTCCACGGTGATTTCATAGCTACGTATTAATAACCTACCTGACTATAACATTCTGTAACCTTTTCAAAAAGGAAGATGTACTTGCTGACTTTGATGGTGTCAGCCAATGATTAAGTAACCTTTAACATTCTAGGCAGGATCAGGGGCAAAATTTTTAGCATATGTTTCCTGGGCTTTAGTTAATATCAGGGGGTGATCTCAGAACAGATAACTTGAATTCCTTTTGAATGACACTATGCTGGAATATCTTCTCCAGTCACTAATGGGTATTCAGTCCACAGGAATAGCTGGAGCTAATCTGAAGTAAACCTTCACAGCATGTACACAGTGGTAACCAGAGCCTCAGCACCAACCATTTCTATCTACAGGTCCTGCCCTATTGTGCAATTATTTGGCAATTGGTCTTTCTGCTACTGCAGCCACAGTTCCTCCAAATATATTAATGCATGTGCTTATATGTCCACAAGAGTTCGAGAAGGGAAAATATCAGTTTTAAAGACCCCCGTTTTGCATGATATAAAAATAAATTGTACTTTCCCAAGTGAAAGATTTTAAACTTTTCATTTTTAAAATATTTAAGTTGGTAACAAGTACTTTCATCAGATCTATAACTTGTTCATCTATAAATCAATAAAAACTTGAAAGATGGCTACAGTATGCTTATTACTGACGTTCCTTTATTCTAAGAATTGCTCTAGAAAAAAGTCTTTTTTGTGTGACAAGAATCGCTGTGTAACAAAAAATGGAGAAAATTTTAACAGACAGGAAAAAAAAATTATTTTTTTTTTGTCTGAGGTCCTAATTTTTTTTTTACATTTTTTTGGTGGCCTTCCAGTTTGTGAGATTTTGACTGAATTAGCCTTGTATACTGGTGCTTTTTACAATGCTTTAACCATAAATTTAAAGTAGGATAGTATTGTTTACTACTGACCTGAAGAGCAAAAAGCACAGAAAATTTTCATGTGTTATATTTCTAAAAAAATACATGTATCTCAGTGAAAGAGTTGTAAAGAAATTCCCTGGAGAATAATGTGAACAGTTTCCAAGTCAGTTCTAAGACACTTTAGGAATGTGCCAATAAAAGATTTGTTTATAAGTATAAATCTCCATTAGTGTCTTCATTGTGAAGGAGTAGAACAAGTTGCTTGGATGATACCTTATGCAAACTCTAAATTCAAGCATTCAGATATCAAACAGATAAGATACGATAACTGGAAGTCAACATTCCCCCAATATTTATTTCCTGAGATATATTTAATGAATGGAAATATTTTGATATATTTTTCTCCTTAAGGGCTTATTGCTTGTATTTTTTTCTCATGAATCAGTCATTTTGTGCATTAAGCCCAAGAACTTCAAGCAGAGAGAGGCACATGGTGACATCCTCATCTACTGTCTACATTGTTCCATATTTTTTTATCCATGTGTGTAAAAGCAGATTAATTGGAATCACTAAGCGTGTGGTGATTGTGCTAGAGGAAGTTTAATTTTTCTCCTGCTACATTTTGTTTTAAAAATCAGATGTATTCCTTGGTTTTAAGGTTTAAAAAATTCAGAATTTGCAAAACATCCTAAAAAATAAAATAGTCATGCATGTTTGATTTGTAGCTATGTTTTTAAGCAGAGGGAAAAATGGGAAGTGACTCCCAAAGCATAAATATCTACCTAGGAGAATGAGGTGTGGTAGATTGGATGGAACAAAGTTTACTTATTATCTTCTAAGTAGTAAAGGACATGACTAATAAACCCTAAACCTATGTATTTATAAAGTAGTACGAGATTCCACATTAACTGAAAGGACATAAATGTTGCCAGTTCCCATGCAAAATCACTATTTAAATATAGAGCAGTAGTAATTTCAATTGAACACATTAGATGTCTAATGTAAATGTTGAAGCAGAAATGAAAATTCATTGCAAGGCCAAATAAAATTTGAAAAACATACCTCAAGATGTTCCTTTGGGTTGCATCTTTGCTTATTCCATACCTTTTTCATACACAGAAGAGTTGACTTTATTTCCACCACTCTTTCAAAGCTGACTGAAGACAATGAAACAAACTTTTTGAAATTTGTTGAGTTCAGTTTACTTGTCTTGTTTTTGATATAAATACTGGTCATCTTGTCCCAGGCACCAGTACAAGAAACATATCAGACATATCATCTGACCAGCCTACAGATTTATTAAATTACATCAGGGTATAATCCAGTAATAGCACATCCAGTATAGATCATAATTTAATTTTTAACTATTACCATATGGTAAAGAGTTCTTCTCACTTACCATCGCCACATCCCCTCTCCCACCTCCAATCTGTTAGTGTGAGTAGTTTTTGAACACTATAGCCTTCCCCCTCATAATGTGACAAATGAGTCAAAAAAGATGGAACAACTCTTTACCATATTAATAAATTCTGTATGATTACTCCTCCAGTACTTTCTGAAATTTCCTTTTCCTAAGTTGTTGGAAATTCCAGTCTGGTGAAGAAAGAGACTGCCAACTGAATAAATACAGACAATAAGAACTTGCCATCTTGAGAAAAATATTAATTTTGCTGCCTAATTAATCCATTTTACTTAGTTCAGCAATAAATACATGCATAACTAAATAAATTAAAATTATCTGAATATAACCTAGTAGTAGATTTGTATTCTCAGAACACCACCTAGCAGGCAGCCCAAAACAAAGTTCCCAAAGCTATCATTTTGTCAGAATTTTTTAAGGGTGTGGAAGGCTTATTCCAGTTATAATAAAAATCTGTCAGATTTTATGGAACAGATTATACACTTTCTTTCAGACCCACCAACATTAATTATTTACTGATGGAACCTTTTCGGTCAGATTATTAAAGCCTGCTCAAGTAACAACAGAACATTTGCAAGTAACACTCAAATCAAAGCAATCAAATTTTTTTTAGGTATTTCTTCTGAAGTTCTCTTGCCTCTACAATATCTATTACATAAAAAATTCTCCAAAGCGAAGTGAAAACTTTTCTCAAAAGAATCTACTCAATACCAAATATTCTAGATCCTAAAGTCAGAGATTATTTAACAAAGAGATCACAAAATCTAGTGGATGAAAACATTTCTAAAAGAAAAAGAATCATATGATCATTAGAGACCACTTGGCTAAATAGGACATCCGTAAGTCCACGGGCCCAGACAGGAAGCACCCATGCGTGCTGAGAGAACTAGCAGATGTTATTGCTGGGACACTCTCCATCATCTTCAAAAGGTGATGGAGAAAAGGAGAAGTGCTTGAGGACTTGAGGAAGGCAAATATCACTCCAGTCTTCAAAAAGGGCAAGATGAAAGACCTGGGAAACTACAGGCCAGTTAGTCTCACCTCTGTCCCTGGGAAGGCAATGGACCAATTCTTTCTGGATGTCATCTCCAAACACATTGAAGAAAAGGAAATTATTGGAAGTGGTCAACATGGATTTACCGAGGGTAAAACATGCTTGACCAATCTGATAGCCTTCTATGATATTATAACTAGATGGCTGGATGAGGGGAGAGCAGCAGATGTCATCTTCCTTGACTTCAGCAAGGCTTTTGACACTGTCTCCCATAACATCCCCACTAAGAAACTGAGGAAGTATGGGCTAGATGAGGGGGCAGTGAGGTGGATTGAGAGCTGGTTGTGTGACAGGACTCAGCTGGTTGTGTGACAGGACTCAGAGGGTTGTAATTAATGGAGCAGGGTTGAATTGGAGGCCTGTAACCGGTGGTGTCCCCCAGGGGTCAATATTTGGTCGTTTTTTTGATATATCTGTCAATGACCTGGACGAGGGGACAAAGTGTATCCTCAGTAAGTTCACTGAGGACTAGGAGGACTAGCTGGCACTCCAGAGGACTGTGCTTCCATTCAGTGTGACGCTGGAGAGCTGAGCAGAGAAGAACATAATAAGGTTCAATCAGGGCAAGTGTAGTGTCCTGCACCTGGGGAGGAAGAATGCCAGACACAAATATAGGTTAGGGATGGACCTGCTGGAAAGCACTTCTGAGGAAAAGGATCTAGGGGTCCTGGTAAATAGTAAACTATCCATGAGCCAGCAATGTTCCCTTGTTGCCAAGAGGGCCAATGGAATCCTGGGCTGCATAGGGAAGAGTGTGACCAGCAGGTTGAGGGAGGTCATTCTCCCCCTCTGCTCTGCACTGGGGAGGCCACAACTGGAATCCTGCGTCCAGTTCTGGGCTCCCCAGTTCAAGAGAGACAGGGAACTACTGGAAAGAATCCAGCGTAGGGCAACAAAGATGATTAAAGGATTGGAGCATCTCCCTTACGAGGAAAGGCTGAGAGAGCTGGGACTCTCTAGCTTGGAGAAGAGAAGGCTGAGGGAAGACCTTATTATTAATACTTATAAGTATCTAAAAGGTGGTTTGAGGAAGGATGGAGCCAGACTCTTTTCAGTAGTTCCCAGTGAGAGGACAAGTGGCAACAGGCACAAGCTGGAAAATAGGAAGTTCTATTCAAATATGAGGAAAAACTTCTTTACAGTGAGGGTAAAACACTGGAACGCTTTCCTAGAGCCATGGAACAGGTTGCCCAGGGAGGTCGTGGAGTCCCCTTCTCTGGAGATTTTCTGCCTTGATGCAGTCCTGAGTAATGTGCTCTAGGCAATCCTGCTTTGGCAGAGGAGTTGGACTAGATGATCTCTAGAAGGTGCCTTCCAATTCCAACAATTCCATGATTCCATGATCATATAATCATAGAATGGTTTGGGTTGAAAGGGACCTTAAAAATTATTTAGTTCCAACCCCCCAGGTTACTCAAAGCCCCATCCAACCTGGCCTTGAAGACCTTCAGGGTGTTATGATTTGCAAATAACAACTAACAGAGAGAGACATCACAACATGCAGATATTAAAATATTTGAAGAAATACAGACCTGGCCTAACTGAAAAAATATTATTTCTTCGGGGTTCATAATATAATTTCTGAAACAAAAATATCTGGATGAATGTCAAAATAGTATTTAACCTAAAACATATAAACTTAAATACGAGTACGTAACTCACAATAAGACAAGGAATTAATTTTTAGATTATAAAATTAACTAAAAGAAACATCAAACCTTTGAATAGACAGTAGATTTCTCTGCCTACTTGACTACAGTTCACATAGATAATTCTGTTACTAGAGATTAAAAGTCTATTAATAGTTTATTAATAGAGTTGTTGTACTTTCTATCTGAGTGCTGCATTTCAGGGGAATACATTAATCACAATTAAATAGGTCTAGTAACTGAATCCAGTATGTCCTTTTGGGTGATGTTTAGACAGAATAAAGATAAGTCATTTGGAAGACCTGGGAGTGATACAACCACCTGTATTAGTTTTTGAAACATAACCATCATCCTTGACTCCTTGAAAGTATTAAGTAAAAAATTTATTTCAGGTATGTCTATAGAGCATAGATATGTGACTTGTGAGTATCTGAGATTTATTCTAGGATGCTCTGTTATTGCAGCACAGCAACAGCTGCCTTCCTGTTTGCATTATTTACACTAATACAATGAAGTATTTGGAAACTCAAACATAAGTACATAATTGCCCTAATAAGACATAATAAGATGTAAGCCATAATTGCCATTAAGTTTGTTTTGCTACTGCTTTCTGGAGTTAAACAACATTTGACACAACCTGTAAGAGATGCCAGTACGTAACTAATTTTCTTTCTTCTTTTATTTTTTAATTTTGTTTGGTTGTTTTTACACAAAGATAAACTGCTGTAAATTTATAAACGTTTGTACTTGCATTCTTTTCTATCATACTATAACCAATTCAAATAAACAAAATGTCTGGAAGGAGAGCCAACAGTATCCTAATTTCAAGTGGAAATAGAATTTTATACAAAGCATGAATTATTTTTTAAGGATGAACTGAGCTTACTCCAAGCCATTTTCTGACTAATTTATTTATCCAGAGTTCACAACATCTGAACTTCCCTGAAGAATTGCTCCTGTGAAGCATTAAGTCTTGCCTGCACTTCAAAATGCTAGCTTCATCATGAATTACCAATATCTACTCAGCTGATGTGGATTTTTTTTTTTTCCTTAGAGTGTGACAACATCTCCATTTGGAGCACATCAGTACCGAATTAAAAGCAGATTCCGCCAATAGCTATATGAGAATCACCTCCAAATGTGATTATAAATGATCCTTAAATGCTGACTTTACTAACAGTAATCAGCTTATACAAGTGAGGAATTTGTATTCTCTTCCTACAGCCTCTCAGGATCTGTCAAGGTCAAAAAATGTCAAGGCTGTACATTAGAGATACTCTCACAGCAAATAAGCAATGAAAATGGTCATTAGTGGTCTTCAAAATTAATTTATGACAAAAGAACTCTTTGAACCAATTGAAGTAAACACTTTGTCAGAGGTGATACTGGTAAGCAGCACAAAAGCACATCTGTTTGGTTTTATCACAGACACCTACAAGCACATTTTTTATCTCAGCATTTTGTTTTCCTGCTCTGCAACAGGTAGATACTCATCTACTTCAAAAGGAATTTGAATACTTCATGAACAATTGCCCTGATGCAAATACTGTTTTTGTAGAAGCACAAATAACATGACACTATATTTGTTAAAAAAACCTCCAATAAAGTAAACCTGAAAACTTATACATTGTAATAATACAAGACTCCAGATAGCTCACTAAAGAACGAATGGGGTTTTTTATAAATATTTCAGCTCTTATTTTGGAGGAAGACTGTGAAAAAAATTTATAAAAATACTCATATAAACTTCAACAGAGGACATCAAGCTCAGTCAACTGTCTGTCTTTTTATCTCCAGTTTCCAGCCATACATCAATATAATTTTGTGAGCTTCTGTTATTAAGTATAGCTGCCCATCCTTACTGGCTCAAACTTACGCTAAGCCTGTAGCTAAAAACTTCATTATTGTGGGAAGATTCTACACATAACAATACTGTGGAAGATTGTTTTCATTGTTAACAATTTCCTTCCCAAATCTTTGAAGGTGTTTCAATTTACAATAAGATGTGTTTTGGAGCTTACTGCACAAGAGAGCATTTGGAAATAAAGCCAAATCCTCTTTTGAAATAATTACAATGTTGTGTTGAAATAATTACAGTGTTGTGTTGAATTTGCATTAAAAATAAACTTAGATTTCACTCAGTCTTTCTTGTTTTGTTCAGTTGTATGAGCTCTCTTTGGTTTCCTCCAACCCTGACTATCGTCCAGTGACCTTTGTATCCACACTCTTTAAAATTCTTTAAATTTACAGCAGAAATACACTAGTATGTTTACACATATTTCTATACACTTATTGTTATCAATTAACACATTTTTGACCCTGAACATATTTCGTAGCTGAATTCTATCCAACTCTTGAGCCACATAGAATGGAGTTCGAGAAGGAATAAATTGTTCATCTATCATCTTATACAGGTGACAACTGCAGAAACTTTTTCCTTAAAAGTGTGTAATTTAGAAAATGCTGGCTTATCTTCCAGCAATGGTGCAGGTATACTAGCATCAATATATCTAGCACTGTATAAACATCAGTAGGTGTTCATGCTCAGTGAAAATTGAAAGAAAGGAAAAGGCAACCTTTCTATCCCCTTTCTATCCCTCTTTCTATCCCCCTACTTCCACTGCTTAACATAACTTTCTGCATGAATTAGCCAAGCAAGTCTGAAAGTCAACAAGGAGACAAAAGAGATTACTTACTTTTCCTTAAATCACCATCATTTCAGTTTTCTTAAAGCAAAAACTTATGGCTTTTGAAAAGACTTTTAGATTTAGCTTGTAGATTTAACTACATTAATTAACAGGCAAATTATAATAATTTGTAGAATGTCTAATTTGGTCTGTCTTCAGATCAGAGCCACATATAGTTAGCCACATTTATTCTTTCCTATTATTGCAACTGAAAGGAACATCTGTCATAAAACATCAAGACCTACAAATCAAATATTTTGGAAATAAGAAAAACAGAATAACATAAGACCAAACTGACTGGATTAAAACAAAAGTGTGCATAGACCAATATTGTACTTTAGATATAGCGTTTCCAGCAACAGATGTTCGGGGAAGGATATAGAGCAATACTTTCTGGTGATACCTTGCACACTAGTGGTTTCCAGATCATGTGCTTTTGAATCAGAGGTGATATCACTTTCCTGAACTATATTGGCTGGATTTTTCTACCATTAATTCTAACTGGGTGTAAGTTCATACAGACTTCTAATTTGCACTGTGTCTTATAAAATGCTACAGCAGCCAGCACTATCTCATGTAGCATTGCTTTCGGTTGTTTCAAACCTGCCACTTGCTATCTCCTGATCCTTATTCATCCTCTTCCAGGCCGCTTAAAATTTTATAGACTTTTAACAGGTCCTAAAATGTTTATCTCCACACTGAAGACTTTGGATTATTTAATAGCTTACCATACTGAAACCATAGAGTGCTGTTGCTTATGGACCTGTTTCAATTGTGCTATCTCCTTTTTGAAAACCTGCGATAGGATGTAGTATTGCTTGCCTTACTTAGGCTATGCATTTGGTGCAGTTCTAGATAGGGTATCCTGATGCTCTCTATATTTCTGCAACAGTTCTTACCATTTTATTCATTTTCTTAAATGCTACTGACATGATATTCCTATAGATCTGCCTATTACAAAGCCAAGATCTCATTCTTGAATAACTATATTCACCTTATGTGTATAATTTTATCCAAAAGATAATTTAATCCAAAAGATTAAGGTTGCTTTACCACCTCATATTCTTCTTTAGATCGCTGCAATAATCTCCTCCCCAGTATGAAAAGTGGTTATGTTTTCTGTCTTTGAACCAGTTATTTTATCTATGTTTATGCCTGTGGGATCTCCCATGTATACAGACTCATTTGAAGAATGTGAACACAGCTATGAGGAATCGTTTTTTACAAAAGACAGATCTGTTCTTCTCTAATATTGTTTATTTATGTGTCCCTTATTTAATATTCTTTGGAATACTTCCCATCAGTCTCTCTCATTGGTAGTTGTGTTTTCTAAACAACTTCGTCAGGAGCCACAAAGGAAGACAAACATTCAGAAAGAGTGAAATAAGAGTTTGGCATTGACTTGTTATGCAACACAAAGTAATAAGTAAGATGTCCTTCTGTAATGGGAAATTGTAGGATGTATTACAATTGTGAAAATGCATTTCAGATACACTGCACTGGCTTCTGTTTTTCGTCTTCAGATAAAAGGTTTTAAACATACACTAATAGTAGAATTTGCTATCTCTCTACAATTCTCTGAATAAGGAATGAAAAAAAAGCTCATTCTTTTCTTCTTGCTTTTCTTGAAATAGGGTAGAGAGGTAGGATACAATCAACACTACATAACACACGCCTAAAGCAAAGCTTCAGGTACTAGCACAAAACTGATGTTTCCACTTGGATTACTCAAAAAAGAAGTGAAATCTAAGTCATAGATCCTTATTAAAATGAGACTGTTTTATTTTGCATATTTATTTAGTGAGGATAATATTTAACACTGCATTATAGGCTATGATAACTCTTTCTGAACAATAAAGAAACAGTAAATGTGCACTTAAGATAAGCGATTGCCTGAGCACTGGTGATGAGACATTTGTTTTCTACAAATTGAATATGGCAGTAACTAGTAGTATATTTTCTGAAATTGAAAAAAAAATCCCAGCTAATAACAGCTGGAATAATCTCAGAGATATGATACTGCTTGCTTCAAAAAACATTTTTCAGACTTAAATTCAATGCAATCTGGGCTGAAAAGGAACACGTGAAAGCACAATAAAAAGAAATGACATACAAAAGGAGAAAGCAATATCTGTTCATTAGCAATTCATCTAATACAACTTAACATATTTCAGCAGCTATACAGTATAAGAGGTCAAAAATATCAACATCAAATATGGAAAAACACCATTAGGGGGTTTTATAAGCATATTAATAATGAAAATAAAATGAAACTGTATAGTCAAGAGTGTCTAATATTTCCTTATGTCTGTGAAATGAAAAAGGGGACTATATGCATTTTATATCTCTGACTTTGGAAAGTAATCAGCTACAACTAATTTCAAATAATTGAAGCTGGGATACTTTAAGATTAAAATATTCCAGAAAACTAGAGCCTGGGAAAACTGATCTTGAGGTAAACAATAGGCCTTATTTCAGAAATTCCTATGATCTTGAAGATATGGAATGACTAAAGGTACAAGAAATGCAAATCAACCTGGTTTTTTGTCCAACAAATTTTGCTCAATTTGTAGAGCTGAGTGTTGATAAAGTATATCAACATTTTTCAAGGCACTTATTTTAGTTCCTCATGATGTGTTCCACCAAGTTTCTATTTAAATTGAACAAAAGATTAAAAAAAAAACAACAAAGAGTTCATGAAATGGTTTAACAACTGGTCTGTTGATGAATTTAAATGTTGCTAGGGAAGCATCAAGCACCTGTGAGTAAAAGCATATACTAGAACATTTCTATAGATATTGGTTAATTGTCCAATACTACTGAATGATTTCCTGACAAATTTAGAGGATGAGAAATTTCTTCCTGAATACGGGAGATCAATGAAGGGATCAGACCAGAGAGATGATTTGTCTGATTCTTCTGGAAGGTGATCACTTACAGGTCTGTGTTAAGACATGTCCTAGTTTCTGTCCGTAGAATTAATTCCGATTTTTTAAGACCATGTTCTTTGTCTAACTCAGATTTTTTAGGCTCAACAAATTGGAAATGTGACCTATTTCATGTCACAAGCCATTCTAGTAATCTAGCGATCCATACTGGCCTCAGATGCCATGAATAATTAAATATTCTAGCTGACTAAAAAATAACTAACACAAATAATATACTTCACTACAAAGTTCAACAAAATATTGAAGTCCTATTTGCAGTTTGTTCCAATCACTGTGGGAGCTGTCTAAATCACTCAAAGACAACAATACAAAGTCTGATAAAAGCAGAATTTTCATACAAAGAATGGACTTTTTTTCATGGAGATGCTATTGTTTTTTAAAGCAGTATCAAATGAAACATCACTGTATGTAATACCTAATATGAATTAAGTAACCCCTTAGAAATGCTTCTTCAAAGGGCTTTAGAATTAACTGCTCTATGGATTTATCTTCCACCAGAGGGAAAACAATAAGAAATACACAACTGAGTTTCCACTAAAAAGGAAGACTTGTTAACATTCACCTAAAACCACCTCATACAAACTGCTTCATACATTCAACTTTGTATAATTTACTCATGATTCTCCAGAGGACAAGCTGGGAGAATGCAAACTGTGGGGAACAGATTTTAAGTTGAAAAGCAAGGTAATCTTCAGCAACAAGATTCTTGTTTGAATGAGATAGACAGGATAAGGAAAGAAGGCACTATTCTGTGACTTAATATGCCATCCACTCACATTTTGGGGGAAATTGCAGATATTTGATTGTGGAAACAAGATGGATCCTGATGTGTAACAGCTGAATTTCTGATATAGAATATGGTCCAGGGAAAACAGAAGCACAAACTACATGTAAAACTCCACATTGTGGATTATTCTTCTTTATAATGCATTTAAAAAATGTCAACATAGGTTTCTTAAAGACCAAGGCTACATTTATTCTGAAAGTTTTTAACATTCTAAAAGTGTCAATTGCAAAGCAAATGTTAGGAAATGTGGATAAAGCATTTTGATTATCTTATTTACAACTTTTCTTTTACAGACATTAATCCTGATTACTAAAAGATATCCAAATATAGGTTCCAGCCCATCAAAAAAAATTAATTTACAAGAGAAACAAAAGATCAACAATAAGGCATACAACAGTTTGGCAGCTGCACCTATTTGACAGTATAGCTCACTCATGAGTGCATTTCAGCCAAATTAGCTAAGGATTAAGTGGATTTTTTTTAGGACAGAAATTAATCACAGCCTAGTTTTTGATTGAATAATGAGACTTTAAAAGCACTTTGACCTATGCTATTTTGAATTACTACTTTTTGTTTTGGGTTGGGTTTTTAAATTTGTTTTTGTGGTGTTTTTTTACTAATATCAGCGTTGTCTTTGACAAATAGATACATGCATCTTAAGAAACTGAAATGTTTTGCTACCTATCATCACCACCACAGGTTTTAATCTGAAATTCCCTTTACCTGTTTGTTTTTGTTTTTTTTTTTTTTTTTAATGGAAGATAAATCTTATTCCATAGAATGCAAATGGGATTGTAGGAATTTTTTTTTTTTTTTTTTTTTTTTTTTTTGGTATGTGCACAATTTACTGGGTGGATATTTCAGTCCACATAAGCACACCATTTTTTTTCTCTGGGCAGCAGGATTATTACTGGAGCTGTAAGAATGAGCCAACATACAAACAATGAAATAAAATTCAGTCTATATTATCAGCCTTCGCCATATGAAAAAATAAGCCTCGTCTCATTTAGTTTCTGCTAAGGTTGAATATTTTAAATTTTATTCAAGGCTAAAATGAAAAAGCTAAAGTTATATTTCCTGTAAAAACATATATAGTACAAATTATAAATGAAATTATTTCTGTGTAACAGAAGTGAAAATCTGAAAATAAAAAAAATACTTAGGTTAACAATACCCACTGTATATCAGATTGCTTTGCTTTTTCTAAAGTCTGTGTTTTTCAACTAAATCTTCAGAAAAAACTTAAGTAGAATAACTTAATTCCACCAAATCAACGTCTTGTGATACAAATCTTTTTCTTTCTGCAAATCTAAATTCTAGTGTCAAATATCAAACTAAAATGGAATTTCAAGGGAAGTCATTCTCCCCCTCTACTCTGCACTGGTGAGGCCACAACTGGAATACTGCATCCAGTTCTGGGCTCCCCAATTCAAGAGGGACAAGGAGCTAATGGAAAGAGTCCAGTGTAGGGCAATGAAGATGATTCAAGGATTGGAGCATCTCCCTTATGAAGAAAGCCTGAGAGAGCTGGGACTCTTTAGTCTGGAGCAGAGAAGGCTGAGGGGAGACCTTTTCAATGCCTATAAGTACGTAAAGAGTGGTTTGAAGGAGGAGGGAGCCAGACTCTTTTCAGCAGTTGCCAGTGAGAGGACGAGGGGTAACGGGCATAAGCTGGAACATAGGAGGTTCCACTCAAATATGAGAAAAAACTGCTTCACGGTGAGGGTGACAGAGCCCTGGAACAGGCTGCCCAGGGAGGGTGTGGAGTCCCCTTCTTTGGAGATTTTCAAGACCCATCTGGATGCATCCTGAGTAACATGCTCTGACAAGCTCTAGGCAATCCTGCTTCAGCAGGGGAGTTGGACTTCACTGAGAGGTTCAAATTAGCAATTTATTTGGACTTCACTCACAGGTCCAATACCTCACTATTGCAGGTTCTATGTGTACAAGGTGAATACACTAATGCAATTTAAAAGCAATTCGCAGAATACACTATTGCAGCCTACAAATGATCCCGACAAGTAACAACACAAACCACAAGCACTGGATATGAATACCTTAAAAGAGTGCACCAATCACAATCCTAATAGCATGCCATATACCATACGTATGTTTCTTAGTCACTTACCCTTTCTCTCAGGTAAGGTCTCTCAGTTTCTGGGATGTTACCCTGTACAGCATCCTGGACAAGGCCGGGGACAAATCTCCTACAGACCAGCTGTATCGTTGGAAGATTCCCACCATCTTTCTCCCCAAACCTTGCAGTTTATATATCCTGATTCTGTGGGGGTGCTGGATTATGCCTGAATAGCGGTGGTCTGGGACTCAGGGCATTTTGTTTGTTAAGGGAGATAAGGCTCCATTTGGTTTTGGTTTCAGTTTCAACTCAAGACAACCCCAGGCTGAGCGGTTTATCAGCTCCCCCCAAGTGATCTCTGCATAGACAAGGCAAGGCAGAGATGAAGCTGAGTCAGATGACAACCCTCTGCATCTCACCTATTGTGCTCTGAAACCGGTTTGGCTGGGTGCTCCCATACAATGATCTCTATGGTCCCTTTCAACTCTAAAAATTCAGTGAAATTCAGTGAAATTCAAAGGATATTTAAGGAAGTTACGTTCACCCAAGCAGGTGTTCTAAATTTTAATTTTCTTAGGTTGGGAAATCTGTTATTCAGTGTGCTATTTTTTTAAACCAAAATAAATAAATGTACTACAGATGAAGGAGAGGAAAAAGAGCAAAGAGAGAAACAGCCACAGAATCACAGAACGGTAGGGGCTGGAAGGGACCTCTGGAGATCATCTAGTCCAAACCCCCTGCCAGCGCAAGTTACTCTACAGCAGGTTGGACAGGAACGCATCCAGGTGGGTTTTGAATATCTCCAGAGAAGGAGACTCCACAGCCTCTCTGGGCAGCCTGTTCCAGTGCTCTGGCACCCTCAAAGAATCAAAACCAAAAAAACTACAATATATATTATTCTCTAAAGAAACAGAAATCACACACAGAAGACTGTTGTTAATTCATTTTCTATTAAGAACAAGTAATTTTATTACACTGTATATTCTACAAGTAATTTCAATAGTAAAAAGTAATTTTGTTTTACTACCAATGTGATGTTCAGTCTTTTAAATAACGGCCATGTTACAAATGAAACATATTGTTTATCATGGGCAAATTTCAAGCAGTAAAAGATATTGTGAAACTGGTCATCATTGGGCAGCCACAAGAAAAACCACATAGAAATTAAAAAAGCCACAATGATGGATGATGAGAACATAAACTTCCCTATTTTCATTATGCACATGTAGGGAAAATACTTTAATAACTACTTTGCTCATTTGTTGAAAAGTATTTGGAGCAAGGTTTTGGATTCAACCTGTCTTAAGATGAAACAGTTTAGGTTTTCAAAAGTACTATACTGATCACCTTAAAATTTTGAACTATTCTGTAAGACTGACAGAGACAAATAATAAAAAAGGAAACCTGAAACAAACAAACAAATTTCTGAATATGAGAACAAAACAGATATTGCTTTCATTTAAAAAGCATTTTCACCAAAAGAATCAGTACCTTGTGAAGGGAGGGAGGTGTGGAATGTGTAACAGCATAGGCATACTCAGCATATAGATGAACTACATCACATCTGCTGAACAGATGAAGCAATGGGATAATTCTGAAATCCAGTAGTAGTCAAGCTTAAGACACCTTATCCGATTCAGCCCAAGTTCCCTTAGGGATGTGAATGCTATTCATTGGCTTGATGTGTAATTAAGGGATGGCATAAAGTTTTAGCTTTCTGTCATTCTTAATGCTTTTTCCTTGCACCTAAAAAATAAACCTCCCTGTTTTTCATCTGTGCCAAAGATTTATTTGGCATTGGAAACGAAATGAAATGACACAGACTCAAACAAAAAGTGAGTGCTCAACAATAAAACCTAGCAGTTGTGTTTGCTCCTCCTGTTGCTTAAGAACCTTGGAGATGTACCTCTAGGTAGAACCAGGTAGGAACTTCTGGTTTCTGCAGCCACAGAGCCAAAATGGTTTTGAAATAAGATTATATGCACAGGCATCTGTCCAAATCCATTAAGAGAAACGATCTTCAACCACCAAACACACACAAAAAATTTCAAACAGAAATGAAAAAACTGTCAATTTTCTGATAAATGGAAAAAAGAATAACATGGTGTTTCTTGCCATCACCTTCTCCAAGATGTTTTATCATCATTCATTGCTTTCTAAGCCATAACTATTGCTTGTCTAATATCACACAGTTGTGAAATCAAGGTTTGTTGAATGCAAACAGGCAGGGCTTAAGAAAAGGATGTATTTACTTAGTACTAGCACAGCCAGAACTTTGTATCCAAGACTGTTTATACTCCAAACAGGACTTCAGGGAACCCATCTGTAGCAATGGTACGAACTGCAGGTAGTCAATCCGTCTAGAGAACAGAGAGGAAGGTGGAAACTAATATTTCCTCCGTATCTAACAATGTTCCAGATTCTTCCAGTTGAGCCTGGTCTCTCACACCTGCATTAAGAATTATTCCGCTATGATAATATTTCTTTTCATTAATATTGATTAAGCACATAATATTAAAGCAAATACAGTCAGTTTGCTTAAAGATCCTGTGTACGGGAAATAACAGCATTTGTCAAGAATCCACATGTAAAGCAGCCAGCACAACTCACAAAACAATGTCGTTCACACCTACATTGCTGTTACATGTGGTTACCTTAGAAGGCATCTTGATAACTTCTTTGACAGCAAGTGCAACTTGCTTTGTCACCTCAGTGGACACTTTTCTAAAATACCATTCTAAATACTTAATTGAAAGGTAAGGTGATTTAAACACTTTTTCATATGTGGGCTCCAACAATATCACAAATGTATTATTGTTTGCCTTCAGGAGTGTGGTTTCTCAGGGTATTCAGATTTTTTTGCTGAGATTATGAAGACTATCTAATGATGTTACTGCCAAATGTTGGGGTACAGAATTCAGCAGAATTCACTTTCTGCCAGAACCTCAGTGTGACTTGATACAGTTTGTTAAAACAGAGAATTTGCTTTACAAAACTACTGAGTTTTTTGATTGCCCAGTGTTTGGGATACTACCATGCAGAAGCAGTGACTACTGTCACCGGCTCTTTGCTTGTGAGAATTATGTAGCGCACAACTTAATATAAAACTTATGTGTGCTTCCATAAAAAAACCAAAAAACCCCAAAAACCAGTTTTAATCATCTCAGGTTTAATTTAAGAACCACTTGATATAAGACTAAGATTAACCTCATACTTCAAATAAAAATAATAAAACTCAGTAAGTTCCAACTTTGGTTAGCTGACATCTGTACACCCAACAAAAGTGAAATTCACCAGTGCTGAGCAATGGCACTGGTACATTGGCAGAGACAGGAATTTGTTCACATGTCACTGACTGCATCTTATGATTCACCTCACTCCTCCATCTGACTGATTCTGACAGAATCCTGAACTTCTTTTTACATCTCAGATGAAAATGTGTCATAACAGATCATGCACAACTTGATTTCAAATAATTCCGGTTTTTATTTCATTCTTTAGTACCTGGTGTAAGCAAGACATGGGAGATATGTGTTAAACTTATTTTATTGAATTCTTTCCTTTTGTGTGTGTCTCTGTGTTTGTGTATTGGAGCAGCAGAAGGAGCCAGAAAGATTTATAGACTTTATTTTCTGATAAGTCTTACAAAGGAAAAGGTCAGAATTTTCAGCAGCCTGGAATCTAAAAAGCAATAAAATGTACAGACAACTCTCTCTTAAAAGCAATAAAATTTAATATTGTTCTCATGAGTATTTCTTACTATTACCTTCTTTTAAAAATTCCTTTTCCCCTCTCTTTTTTGTAGTTTTCACCCCACTGCATTCAATAGTTTAAATTTAAACATATTCTTGGTTCAAGAAAGTATACAGACTTCCTTATCTATCTGTTACGCTATTTTAAACCTTTTTGTTTCTATTGAGCAAAGGTAGTTTGAAAATATCAGACCTTAAGTTTGCCTTTAAACACTCTCCGAAAAAACTAGATGGTAAAGAAAAGTTCTATGAAAAGAAAAGTTCTATTAAAAGACCCAAACAAATAGAAAAAGAGAAAAAAAAAAAAAAAGGAAAAAAAAAGCAGAAAAAGGTATCAGTTCTATCCACCAGATAATGAATTAATTAAATAATAAAAAAAAAGTTCAATGGAAAGATTTATACTAATTCTAGCAGAATTCTACAGGATCTTATCCAATTGAAATCTTCCTATCAGCAATACCAGAAGATTAGTAGGACTGAGAAAGTGAGATGATGATCCAATTTCACATGAAAGCTGTTTGTAAAAGTTACAGCCCTATTATTAAAGAAGGAGCTAAACAGCAAGACAAATTAAAATGGAGGTCTGCCAACACCCATACAACTTTACTTTTTGGTGGATAATTTACATCAGATTTAGACAGGCAATCTGTGTTTATTAGTTGAAATAAAACCAGGATTAATCAGAAACCAATACAGGAAAAGAAAACACAAGTGAAACAAAGAATAATGTGAAGGATTGAGTGTAACTTGAGAAAAAAAAATAAAAATCAAAACTAAAGTAAGCAAAACTGAGAAAAGCTGATTTCAAAATTAATGAAGAAATGAGAAATAAAAAGTATCTTTAACATTTACAGAAATTAAAATATAATTTACTAAGACACTTATTTATCTATTTAACATCTACACTGCAAATTAGTTATGGTTGGTTTTACTACATTACGCAATTTATTTCACAACATTTGTTGCAAGAGAAGCATGTAGATGTTACTACAAGGCAGATCAGGTACATTTTACCTCACATTTGCTCCAGCAGTTTGAAAATACACACCAATGACTGGACAGATATCTTTCTGTTGAATTTCCCCTGCCTTGGACCATGCACGGATCATTTTTTCAATATAAAATTAACACTGAATTTCCACAGGACATAAGGGTTTTAGAAACTTGGTCAAAACAAGTAATCACCAGGATTCCTTTTTTTTTTTTTTCCTTTAATATCAATTCAGTGGTCTTATTGGGAACAGTCTGGATCTCCACAGCTTCTAAGGGCTTGGAATAATTTTCTATTGTCTCAACTGACACTTCTACTCCTGTTCTCTTTCAGAACACTGTTAGTGTTGCAACTTCTAGCAGAACTCTGTAGTTTATTTTGTGTTTTCTTGGATTCTATGACTTTAATTGATCCACAGTTTTGTGAAAAGAGGTATTCCATGAAATACCAAGAGGTACAAAAGAACATTGGTGTGCAGATTTACACATTAAGTTAGGTAGATGAGGTAGAGGAGATTTTTTTAATTCCTATTTCTGGAGATGTATTCATTATTTCACAAAAAGTGCTAGAATTGGATATATAGATACAGGATCTTGAAAAGAGACAGGGAAAACATCCGCATTGCATCAAACTAATAAGCCAGTAGATAGAGTAATATATTTAGGTATTTTTTCACAGTATCACAGAATCATCATGGTTGGAAAGGACCTCTGAGATCACCGAGGTGATCACTGAGATCACCTTACACACACTAAAGACCCCCACAGTCTTGGCCACTAGAGCATGCCCTGAAGAGCCACATCTACCCATTTCTTAAATACCTCCAGGGATGGTGACTCCACCACCTCCCTGGGCAGGCTGTTCCAGTGCCTGAACACTTTCTCAGTAAAGTAATTCTTCCTAATATCTATTTATACCTCCCCTGCCGCAACTTGAGACCACTTCCTCTGGTCTTGTCATTATTTTGTTGGGAGACGAGGCCAACCCCCACCTCTCTACACCCTCCTGTCAGGGAGTTGTAGAGGGCAATGAGGTCTCCCCTCAGCCCCCTCTTCTCCAAACTAAACATGCCCAGTTCCCTCAGCCTCTCCTCATAAGACATGTTCTCCAGACCCCTCACCAGCTTGGTGGCTCTCCTCTGGACAAGCTCCAGCAGCTCAATGTCCTTCCTGTAGTGAGGGGCCCAGAACTGAACTCAATACTCAAAGTGAGGCCTCACCAGTGCCCAGTACAGAGTCATGATCACTGCCCTACTCCTGCTGGCCACGCTATTTCTGCTACAAGACAGGATGCCATTGGCCTTCTTGGCCACATGGGCACACTGCTGGCTCATGTTAAGCTGGCTGTCCACCAACACTCCCAGGTCCTTTTCTCCTGGGCAGCTTTCAAACCACTCTTCCCCAAGCCTGTAGCGCTGCCTGGGGCTGTTGTGACGGAAATGCAGGACCCGGCACTTGTCTTTATTTTACCTCATCCCATTGGCCTTGGCCCATTGATCCAACCTGTCCAGGTCCCTCTGTAGAGCCTTCTGACCTTCAAGCAGATCAACAATCCCATGTAGTTTGGTGTTGTCTAAAAACTTACTGAGGGTGCACTGAATCCCCAATTTTGTCTTGCAAGTCTTTGATTGCTGTAATAGCAGCAATCCCAGCCTGAAAATCAAGGTGGAAAATCGTTCTTTCCTACACCACATCTTCCTATAAAATTTCAACCTTTCTTAGGAAAGTTGCTGCTATCGTAACTCACATTTTAGATGGTGATATCTCAACAGAGTGTTTTGAGTAGAGGTGCATGTGACTGTATGTGCAAATAAAACAAGCAAGGTTGAAAAGAACAATACAGAGAACAATTGGGAGTGCAAAATATTGTACAAATAAGAACAGTGTAATTTAGCCACTATCAAGAAAATATTCACGAAACTGATCTATAACAAAATATTTGTTGTTATGTGATGGAAAACAAAAATAAATGGTTATTATATTGTAAATTAATGTTTAACTTTCCCCTAAACAGCCCTTTTTAAGACAAAGTGGGACAAGCTAGTACAAGTTATCTCTGCTGTACAAGGCAAATAAACTTCTGTTGTGCTATGCTGCCACTGAATGTCATTATTAAGACCCAAAGGTTTTAGTGGGATCTATAAAGTCTTCATTGGAATGTTACCTTGGTCTGTAAAGAAAGAGGTGTTACTGCTGGCCTGACTCTGCTTATTTTCATGTAGTCAATATTGTGTGTTATTCACATTGGATTGTGTGTATTTTTATGTAGAAACTCCCCTGGTGTACAACTGAAGAGGGGGTGAACAAGGAACAGATAAACAACATTAAACTCCTTTGGGTGTTACCACAGGAGGAATACCAGGGAAGAGGAAACACTAACTCAGCTGTCTTCTATTATATAAAAAAGAGTATTTTGATCCCTTTAGATGCAACATTGCCCAGTTTGGAGGAGATGAGAACGTCATACTTCTTTTCCTCACCTATTAGCTGTCAAATTCCTGTTGCACCTTCCTCTCTATAGATCAAGCATACCAGTGCAGAGAGAAAAGATTTCACTGTATTTTTCTCTGAGAAGAGAAGGAATTTATTGCCTTTGTCTTCTTCATTAAGCTTCCGTATTCTCGCTTGTGGCTGAAAAACTGCAAGCCCTTCAAAATCTCAATGTAAATTTTTATTCTGCAGAACCTGAAGAGTTGTGTGGTTAATAGTGACAAGAGGCAGAAATGTGCTTACCATCTTCCTCTGATACATGGTGGAGACAAAGCTCTGCAAGCTGAAAGATCTCCAAGATCCTTTGATTTAACACAAGTACCACTACGTCTGTGGATTTTCTCAATCCCAACCAAAACATCTTTTTTAGAACTTGAAAAACATAAAAAAATATTTTTATTCTCTCCTAATTCACACTCACTTCTCATTTACATTTTTAAATACATTTATCCTGAAAGTTTTTTTTCTTCCCTTTGGATTGCCTGTGCTAAGTTTATCTGCTGACCATTATTTTAGGTACATTTACATTATGGGTAGCATAGGCATCCCATAAAGTTGCTGCGTTGTTTTTGCAGTAAATTGCAGACCTGGCCATGAATTAAACAATAAGTAGTATGAAATAGTATTCTGCTTCTCAGCCTGGATTAAATACCAGATGCTTTGATCAAACATGTAAAAAAATCTATTACTTTCTAATGAACATAATGTTCTACAATCAACTTGATTTGTATTATGTAGGGAATTACAATTTTGCTCATTGTTGCTGGGAATGATATATTCTACTACAGCGTCAGCCAGGCCTCTGAGATAAGAGGCTTTAAGAGTTTAATTAGAAAGGTTTTTAGTCTTAAAGATATGCAAAGAAGATTAACAATAGTTGGCTTGAAAGCTACATGTGATCTCTGATGACAACTGCTGCTTTGAGGCAAATACTTGTTTTCTAATTAAAACCCACAGCACTGAAAATACTTTGAAGAGGCCTCTGCAGCTTTTTTTATTCTCCAGTTGCAGTGACAATCAAAATATTGACACTAATCTGGATCTCTGTACTCAGAGGTGCTGACGGAAACAACTGAGATTTCTAGCATTTGTCTATGGAAATTTCCCACAGGCTTTGAGCTGCCTGCCAGTTACAGTAATCACCATTATCCATACATGCTCATTACATACGTGAGCCATCACTAAAAGAAAACCACATGCATCAGATGCTTTTGGTGCAATTGATAAAAATTCTGGTGTTTACTATGCAATTACTAAGGATGAATACTTGGGACGATCTAATTCTATCATGGGAACAGTTGTGAAATAGTAAAAACATACCATTAGTAATCAATAAGATATTATTTTGTCAGTCATGAGCTCTATGAAAATGTCACTGGAAGAACACAAAGATTTCATGAACTGCTCCATCAGAGTAGAAGTCTTAGGACAAACATACTGCAGTTTATAAAACGGGAATACCTAGAATCCTAACAACTTTAGTTCAGAACTTGAACAATAATTATATACAAAGTTAAAAGTACTGAAAATAAAATAAAAGCTTTCTGAGACAGGAATGGTGAGATCAAATCTGAGAAACAGAATAGGGAGAGAACAATGGTGACGCAGTCTAACACATCTGTATACTAATTTTCTAAATGCATTTTGTAGATATTTGGGAGCACAGTACTAAACCAACTTCATATTCTAATCTTGGATTCTTCTCATATGGAGAGTGGTTGTGGCAAATACACCTTGTTCACACTAGACATTAAATAGAAGTCTTTAACAGATGTCTTCCTGGCAGGTGAAAACTGCAAGAGTTACAATAATCTTGGCAGCTAAACAGTCATAATTAGATGTCAAAGAAGTCCCATTTGAATAAACAAAAATTTTTTATGCCGCTGTGTGGGCTCCAAATATTTTATCATAGTATGCTAAGTGTCTGTTCTGAAAGGAACAAGGTGGTAAAGATTTTGATGATGTGAAGTGGTGTGTCTTACCTATGAAAACTGTTAACTTTGTTTCTCGAATGTTTAGACAGTCATGGAAAAAGCAACAGCTCACAAGGAGTGTACGTCTTTACCTCAGGCAGCTGATACCAGCATTGTTAAAAAAAAAAAACCAACAAAAAAACCTACAAAACCCCCCCAGCCCTGTTTCTGTATACAAAAAAAAACAATCTTAACTTCATCCTAGCCAAAGACATAAGAAGAGTTTACTTTTGTAAGGGAAAAAAAGAAAAAAAAAAAAAAAGCAAGCAGAAAAAAAAGAATAAGTGTCAGAGGAACCCTTTGGATTTTATTGTACATTTCTTCCCCTCCTACACAGGCACCATACAACTACAGGCAGCAAATATGCGAAGAATACTTTATTTGGTTTCTCAGATGACTAGTTGTTCCTAAAAACAATAGAAGGGCAGGAGAAAGGTGGGGAGGGTACATCAACCAGAATGGCAAAACAGATGTTAAATGCATCATTTTCAGCACTGGAGAAATGCTCATTCATACTACACAGATTTACATCTGCCTTACATATTTGACCTCAACCTGAATTGAAGTCTTGGTTGCAAAGGCACCCCCATTCACTACTGTTTTATCCCAATTAGGGTGGTGAGGTATTTGGCCCAGACAAGAGACAGTAACTTACTACAAATTGCAGCTACCAAACACCAGTGCTTAATACCCAAGACTAGTATCTATCCATTTTGCTTTAATATGCATGTGTCAATAATATTAATTCATAGTTAAGGCTATGAATTTCAGGTGAATGGCTGAGGAGAATCCAGCACACACCCTCAACAAGGCTAGCTTAAAGCAATAGCAAAGCCGGGTGAGGAAATCCTTTTAGCTGAGCAGTGCCTTACCTTGCCACAGAGGTACCTACCCATGGGATTACACTCAGTATGTATGGAAAGATAATCTACTTGATGGAAATTGACCACTTATGGCTAATATCTCTGATGAGAGAGCCAGATACACATAAGTGTTCATTTTTTTATTCTGTTGCCTTTTAATCTAAACATCTGATTTTAGCCTGCGGTGAGGGAGGAGCTTCACACAGCAAGGGCACAACACTTAGTTAAAACATTAGTAAAAATACTAATAGTACACCAATTTAATATCAAATGGAGGGGAAATTTCAGTTGACACAAGACTGCCCTGGGCCTTGCAATAGTCCTGGAGTAGTACCTGAAAGGAGATAGAGCACAGGGTTAGTCCACAAACACTGTTTGAACACAGCTTGATTCATTCTAATCAATGCTCAGCTCCTGCTGACAGTACCCTCACATGGTGTACAATAACCTGATGTATTTCCTCAGTACTGGCAAATGTACTTGAAATATATTTCTTATGTCTGTATGACTATTTCAAGATTGGTTTTTTTCCTCACTTACCAGTCCACTTACTAATGTGCTCTGGCTGGTCCTATAGATCTCAGCCAATATGGGGCCACCTATAGCATTTCTTTCTTCTTTTCTCTTCTTCAAGTAGAGATTTTTTATATATGTTAACACCCCAATATTTAATTTGCAGAGATGGTGGTAGCAATTTATCTACCTACTCTTACCTGCTCATCTTTCCCCTTCAGGTATATGTCACCCCCCCATCCCCTTGCAAATCAGATTAGCATAATTCTGTTTACTAACTAAATCGCTGGACTGTTGGCAAAATTAGGACAATTTTGAAGGAATTTCCTATCACATCACAAATAATGTTCACTTTGTGTTTGAATCGATGGGAGGGACATGGTGAAGATGACAGCAATCATATCACTAAACTTCAGAATAACATTCTATACATAGAGCACTGGCTTGCATGTAGCAGGCACCTACAACTCAGGCACTTCCCAACTTTGGCATCATTTCAAAGCATAATTATCTTTAATGTAGATGTAATTATACCTTGTGTAAAACAGATCTTAAATCTCTTGTTACTTAGTAATGACTATGGAACTTAGGGTTTTCGGTTGCCTAGGAAAAAGGTTATGAAATCAAAAAAAATTCAAATGCTGAAAAGAATCACCAGGTTTGCATGCTTCCTCAGCATCAGCAGAACCCTTTGTACTGTTGGCCAAGAGATTAAGCTATGAATAGCTATTGTTCACAGCATCACAGTATTTATTCAAAATGCATAGAAGTTGTCACATAAGCAGATAATCACTTTCCATAATGGCAGTGCCAGTACATCAGTTTCCTTTTTCTCATTAATGATAATATTTGTCTTCTTAAGAGCAAGCTAGTACAGAATTGAAGATTCTACATATGTGGAAACCTGGAATCCCCATAAATCTTCAGATCATAAACACTGATGTTTGGTTCTGTGCCTCTTTCCCATTATTCTCAGAATTACAAATTGGTTGAGGTTGGAAGGGACTTTTGGAAGTCGTCTTGTCCAACCTCCTGCTCAAGAAGGGTGAACCGGACCCAGCTGTCCAGGACTATATCCAGACAGCTTTTGAATGTTTCCAGAGATGAAGACTTCACAAACTCTGCTCCAGTGCTCACCCTTACAGTAAAAAAAAGTGGGTTTTTTTAATTGTGTATTAACTTTAATTGTTTATTATTGTTCATTGACATGGACCTTTTGGAATGGGTCCAGCAGAGGGCCACGAAGATGATCAGAAGGATGGAGCACCTACCTTATGAAGACAGACCGAGAGAGCTGGGGTTGTTCAGCCTAGAGAAGACAAGGCTCCGGGGAGACCTCATAGCAGCCTGAAGGGAGCCTACAGGAGAGCTGGGGAGGGACTCTTGATCAGGGAGTGTAGCAATAGCATGAGGGGTAACAGTTTTAAACTAGAAGAGAGGAGATTTAGATTAGATATTGTAAAGAAATTTTTCACTATGAGGGTGATGAGACATTGGCCCAGGCTGCCCAGAGAAGCTGTGGCTGCCCTGTCCCTGGAGGTGTTCAAGACCAGTCCAGACAGGGCTTCAAGCAACCTTGTCTGGTGGGAGGTGTCCTGGCCCATGGCAGGGGGGTTGGAACCTGATGATCTTTAAGGTCCCTTCCAACTCTAACCATTCTATGAAAAAAAAAAAATAAAGTCTGTTGGAAACATTCATTGACATTATTACGGAACCAGAAGAAAAAGAGGATTTCCTGCTAGCTGAGCTTATTTCTAATATGTGAAAGGTGGGTGTTGTGGTTTAACCCCAGTCAGCAATTAAGATGATGCAGCCACTTGCTCACTTCTCGCCACCTCCAGTGGGATGGGGAGAAGAATCAGAAAAAATCAGGAAAACTCGTAGGCTGAAATAAAGACAGTTTAACAGGTAGAGCAAAAGTGGTGCACACAAGCAAAGCAAACCCAGGAATTCATTCACTGCTTCCCATGGGCAGCCAGGTATCCAGTCATCCCCAGTAAGGCTCGGCTCCATCACACATTATGTTTACTTGCAAAGACAAACACCATGTTTTCTTATGTCTGTATGACTATTTCAAGATTGGTTTTTTTCCTCACTTACCAGTCCACTTACTAATGTGCTCTGGCTGGTCCTATAGATCTCAGCCAATATGGGGCCACCTATAGCATTTCTTTCTTCTTTTCTCTTCTTCAAGTAGAGATTTTTTATATATGTTAACACCCCAATATTTAATTTGCAGAGATGGTGGTAGCAATTTATCTACCTACTCTTACCTGCTCATCTTTCCCCTTCAGGTATATGTCACCCCCCCATCCCCTTGCAAATCAGATTAGCATAATTCTGTTTACTAACTAAATCGCTGGACTGTTGGCAAAATTAGGACAATTTTGAAGGAATTTCCTATCACATCACAAATAATGTTCACTTTGTGTTTGAATCGATGGGAGGGACATGGTGAAGATGACAGCAATCATATCACTAAACTTCAGAATAACATTCTATACATAGAGCACTGGCTTGCATGTAGCAGGCACCTACAACTCAGGCACTTCCCAACTTTGGCATCATTTCAAAGCATAATTATCTTTAATGTAGATGTAATTATACCTTGTGTAAAACAGATCTTAAATCTCTTGTTACTTAGTAATGACTATGGAACTTAGGGTTTTCGGTTGCCTAGGAAAAAGGTTATGAAATCAAAAAAAATTCAAATGCTGAAAAGAATCACCAGGTTTGCATGCTTCCTCAGCATCAGCAGAACCCTTTGTACTGTTGGCCAAGAGATTAAGCTATGAATAGCTATTGTTCACAGCATCACAGTATTTATTCAAAATGCATAGAAGTTGTCACATAAGCAGATAATCACTTTCCATAATGGCAGTGCCAGTACATCAGTTTCCTTTTTCTCATTAATGATAATATTTGTCTTCTTAAGAGCAAGCTAGTACAGAATTGAAGATTCTACATATGTGGAAACCTGGAATCCCCATAAATCTTCAGATCATAAACACTGATGTTTGGTTCTGTGCCTCTTTCCCATTATTCTCAGAATTACAAATTGGTTGAGGTTGGAAGGGACTTTTGGAAGTCGTCTTGTCCAACCTCCTGCTCAAGAAGGGTGAACCGGACCCAGCTGTCCAGGACTATATCCAGACAGCTTTTGAATGTTTCCAGAGATGAAGACTTCACAAACTCTGCTCCAGTGCTCACCCTTACAGTAAAAAAAAGTGGGTTTTTTTAATTGTGTATTAACTTTAATTGTTTATTATTGTTCATTGACATGGACCTTTTGGAATGGGTCCAGCAGAGGGCCACGAAGATGATCAGAAGGATGGAGCACCTACCTTATGAAGACAGACCGAGAGAGCTGGGGTTGTTCAGCCTAGAGAAGACAAGGCTCCGGGGAGACCTCATAGCAGCCTGAAGGGAGCCTACAGGAGAGCTGGGGAGGGACTCTTGATCAGGGAGTGTAGCAATAGCATGAGGGGTAACAGTTTTAAACTAGAAGAGAGGAGATTTAGATTAGATATTGTAAAGAAATTTTTCACTATGAGGGTGATGAGACATTGGCCCAGGCTGCCCAGAGAAGCTGTGGCTGCCCTGTCCCTGGAGGTGTTCAAGACCAGTCCAGACAGGGCTTCAAGCAACCTTGTCTGGTGGGAGGTGTCCTGGCCCATGGCAGGGGGGTTGGAACCTGATGATCTTTAAGGTCCCTTCCAACTCTAACCATTCTATGAAAAAAAAAAAATAAAGTCTGTTGGAAACATTCATTGACATTATTACGGAACCAGAAGAAAAAGAGGATTTCCTGCTAGCTGAGCTTATTTCTAATATGTGAAAGGTGGGTGTTGTGGTTTAACCCCAGTCAGCAATTAAGATGATGCAGCCACTTGCTCACTTCTCGCCACCTCCAGTGGGATGGGGAGAAGAATCAGAAAAAATCAGGAAAACTCGTAGGCTGAAATAAAGACAGTTTAACAGGTAGAGCAAAAGTGGTGCACACAAGCAAAGCAAACCCAGGAATTCATTCACTGCTTCCCATGGGCAGCCAGGTATCCAGTCATCCCCAGTAAGGCTCGGCTCCATCACACATTATGTTTACTTGCAAAGACAAACACCATGTTTCTGAATAGCCCTGCCCTCTCCGCCCTGTTCATTTTCTTCCTCCAGCTTTATATATTGAGCATGACATCACATGTATGGAATATCCCTTTGGTCAGTTGGTGTCAGCTGTCCCAGCTGTATCCCATCCAGCTTCTTGTGCCTTGCCTGATCCCAGCCTGCTTGTTGGCAGGGTAGTATGAGAAACTGGAAAGGCCTTGATTGCATAGCAACAACCCCAAATATCAGTGTTTTACCAACACTATTTTCATCCCAAATCTCAAAGTTAGCTCTATAGAAATTGCTAGTAAGAAAGCCAACTCTATTCCAGCTGAAACCATGACAGTGGGGCAGGTGGGAAAGACCAAGAAAGGCAAGTCTGCATGACTCAAACAACGAATGTATCCCCATAGACTTCTTTCTCACTGTAACAAGATGTAACTGCAAGAGAGATATTCCCAGTCTAGGAGCAATATATGATGTTTAGTTGCAATACCGCTTACTTCCCCTTGATTTGCCAGAGGTATCACATTTGGCTGATTCCCCACTGAGTTACAATTTAACCTAGCATCCTAAGGCAACCCTGCACTGAGTAAGAAAAAATTCTTGGCTGTGTTCTGCCTCTAGTTAATTTAGTACTGAAAGATAGGAAAAGTAGAAACGGTACTGTATAAAAGAAGAAAGATAGAAAGTCAAAAAATTTTCAAGACAGTTTGCTTCAAGTATGTGACGAAGACAGGATGAAAGAAATCCATCACAGGTGAAATTAATCATTGAAATAAGTTTCTTTTTTTGTATAAAAGCTATGCATTTATTACCAATGGAATAAGTTGTACCTAAAGTTATAGAAAGTTTATAAAGTATGTTAAACTTCTACATAAGTGTGTTGGAAACAAGGAAACAGGGTGAGTTTCAGAAGATGAATTTTGTGTGTCTGGTACATGTCTGTACTAATTCTACTACACAGTAGAAGACTATACATTCTTTCAGTTTAGTTATAGTCTGGCACTTATAAGATGGGGTTTTTGGTAGGCATCTCCTTCTATATCTATGAACATTTCAGTCATTGACTGCACTTAAATCATCATAAATAAGAGCTTTTAAGGATAAGTCTTGTAGCTTTTTAAAAAATGACTAATTTTCAGTTTTACATTATCTTTTTTGTTTTTGAACTTAAAATCAAACAATTAAAAGAAAACACATTTTAGAAGAATTCTGAAAAACAACAATTTTGACTGTCAACCTTTCAATCTATAACAAGGAAAATTAAAAACCTAAATGAACAAAATAGTACTCAAAATTTTTAGGCCTTATTAAGTGGTCATTTAATTAACTGAAAGTGTTTGTACAAATAAAATCGGTTTGTATATTTGTATCTCTATAGATATCTTTATTAGCATTATATAAGTAACTTTCAGTTTAACAGAAAATCTGCTGGCTTAAGTTTTGTTTCTGTGTTTGATGCTTTCATGAAATTCTGAAACTTTTCAAAGTGACACAAACATCTGATATTACAGCTATATTTTATATTACAGCATATATGTAACTTACATATGTGTTATGCCTATGCACTAAATATTAACAAATGGATAATTTGCTGGAATGAATCTTAGTATCAGAATGGTCATTTGGATTTGGGGTTTTGAATATCACTATTTTAAATGCTTGTTCTGAAATTCCATGTGAGACATTGAAATACCTTTTGGGTTTTTTTATTCTTTTTTTTCTCCAGTTAGTTTAACAATATGTAAGTAAGATTAAAGAAACCAAACCCACAATGTGTAATTAAGTAATGAATTGTAAATTAACTACATATTTAAACTAGGAAGTAATCATTTGTAGTTCAGGTTTAAGAGAAGGATGTGACAAGAGTTAATATGGAGTAGAAGAAAAGAAGCCTAGATGATATTCTTACATTGTTGGAAAAAAATTGGTCAATTTGGGCAAATTAATTCCTTGGGTTACTTTAGAAAGATTTTTCTGATGTTTGTTCTAAGCGCTAAGACAGCAGTTCTGTTAAGGGAGACAGAAGGAATTAACACTAGCACAAATGATTTCAGACGTGTCTGAAGGCAGAGAGAAAGATTAGGCAGGGCCATGACAAATGTAATTAAATGTTCAGGTACAATACATGCCTTAATGAGAAGGCTGCCACAAATTTCTATGAGGATAAAAAGATACTTCCCTTTACCTCTGATTCATTTGAATTCACACACTTGAATTAAAAAAAAAAAAATGTGTAAGAGGGATGGAGGATCATTTCCTAAAATTTTTTGGGCTCTTGTTCTAGTGATTCTGTAGTCTTGAAAAATTATCAGACCTGAACTCCATCATCTTTGCCCTTCTAGTCCTTGGCTCTGATTTTTTTTCTCTCCTCATTATTTATTCATTTTTTGTCACTTGATGGGACACTTACCCATGTTCCATGTCAGTTGGTATCAGTTATGTGTTGCCTCACAAAAAGTAACTACTCCAGGCAGTTCACCAGTGAGGTCACCCACTTGACATCATGCTTTTCCTCCAAGCCTAATAAGTAAAACCTAATGTAGATAAGCTTAGCTCTATTTTCAAACAATAAGATCTAAACCTGTGCCTGAAGACTGGAGGAAGGCCAACATCACTCCAGTCTTCAAAAAGGGCAAGAAGGAGGACCCTGGAAACTACAGACCAGTTAGTCTCACCTCTGTCCCTGGGAAGGTAATGGAGAGACTGATTCTAGATGTCCTTTCCAAACAAGTTGAAGAGCAGGGGGTTATTGGAAGTGGGCAACATGTGTTTACCAAGGATAAATCATGTTTGACCAATCTGATAGCCTTCTATGATGCTATAAGTGGTTGGTTGGATGATGGGCAGCAGATGTCATCTACCTCCACTTCAGCAAGGCTTTTGACACTGACTCCCATAACATCCTCATTGGGAAACTAAGGCAGTATGGGCTGGACGAGGGGACAGTGAGGTGGATTGAGAACTGGCTGTGTGACAGGACCCAAAGGGTAATGATTAAAGGAGCAGGTTCAAGCTGGAGGCCTGTAACCAGTGGCATCCCCCAGGGGTCAATACGTGGTCCAGTCCTGTTCAACATATTCATCAGTGACCTGGACGAGGAGACAGAGTGTATCCTCAGCAAGTTTGCTGATGATACCAAACTGGGAGGGGTGGCTGACACCCCGGCTGACATCCAGCCATGGCTGACACGGCTGGATGGCCGTGCTGCCATCCAGCAAGACTTGGAGAGGCTGGAGGGATGGGCAAGGAAGAACGTCATGAGGTTCAACAGGGAAAAGTGTAGGGTCCTGCACCTGGGGAAGAAGAATGTCAGGCACCAGTACAGGTTAGGCGTGGATCTGCTGGAGACAAGCTCTGAAGAGAAAGATCTAGGGGTCCTGGTAGACTGCAAATGACAATGAGCAGTCAGTGTGCTCTTGTGGCCAGGAGGGCCAACGGAATCCTGGGCTGCATAGGGAAGAGTGTGGCCAGTAGGTGCCAAGGGAGGTCATTCTCCCCCTCTACTCTGCACTGGTGAGGCCACAACTGGAATACTGCATCCAGTTCTGGGCTCCCCAATTCAAGAGGGACAGGGAACTACTGGAGAGAGTCAAGTGTAGGGCAACGAACATGATTAAAGGATTGGAGCGTCTCCCTTATGAAGAAAGCCTGAGAGAGCTGGGACTCTTTAGCCTGGAGAAGAGAAGGCTGAGAGGAAACCTTATTAATGCTTATGAGTATCTAAAGAGTGGGTTGAAGGAGGAGAGAGCCAGACTCTTTTCAGTGGTTCCCAGTGAGAGGATGAGGGGCAACAGGCACAAGTTGGAACCTAAGAGGTTCCACTCAAATATGAGAAAAAACTGCTTCACAGTGAGGGTGACAGAGCCCTGGAACAGGCTGCCCAGGGAGGGTGTGGAGTCCCCTTCTTTGGAGATTTTCAAGACCCATCTGGATGCATCCTGAGTAACATGCTCTGACAAGCTCTAGGCAATCCTGCTTCAGCAGGGGAGTTGGACTGGATGATCTCTATGGTCCCTTCCAACTCTAGAAATTCAGTGAAATTCAGTGAAACCTTTACACAAACATGACTAAAATGCTCTCAAAAAGTAGTTCACTCTGCATGCAAAATGTAACCATTGTTAAGTCAGGTTCCTCACTGCTTCCCAGCTGCCAGAAGCAATGTTGGATACATGTCAAATTTCACCTTAGCTTTGATTCATAAAAATGAGTAAACCCTGTATGATGAACACCATGGAATACAGAACTTCAGCATGCTTTTAGAACTTCACATCAGCCACTTTGCGTTTTAAAGTGTTTTAACTTATCACCCTATTACATTATTTTAAATCTATGTATTACAGAAGGTTTCAAACACATTCATGTAACTTCCTTCCTGTTTAGCTATTCCCAGTATTGGCAGAAAATATATTAATATATTAATGAACAAGCCAGCCCTACTCCTTTAATATTCTCAGCAACCAAAACATGAGTGCACTCTGAGACAAGATCTAACTTCATGCATTTGAAACCAAAGCATAGGATGGCAAAAAAGGTACATACATACACATGCTAAAGACTACACAAAGATGACAACTCCTAAGAGTGTCATTATCATTTATTAGTGTACCACAAATTAAATAATACTGCTACTCCAAAAGTAAAAGGTTAAACAGTTGAAGAATGTACCAGCATCCTGAGCTTCACCTTCTGTTTTACTAAGGATAATTTATGTTAACCATGACCATGAATCCAATGGGACTGTAACAAATTAAAATATAACCCATGTAGTGCTAGATTGTACCAAATAAATGATTTCTTAAACCCAAGGCAAAAAATATTTTAGAAAAGCAATCTAGAATCCAAATAAATTCTCTGCATTAATCATAACTGCGTAATTTTTGCATGGTTGATTTAAGTTTACACAAGAGACCAATCTAAATATTTCCATAGCATCACTTTCTAGGAAAAAGATCTTCCTTAAATCTGAACTGTCCAAACTTCCAGCATACATACAATAGCCCTGCAGTCTACCATTTTCCAATTTATGGTTATATAAACCAAACTGACCATTTTTCAACAGAAGATCTATGGGGTTTAAGTGTCCTGCTTCAGAAAGCGTTACCAAAAAAATCATATGTTGGTCATGTAGATTAATTATTTATGAGGAAATATATTAAAGAATAGCAATTCTTTTCAATGACTTTGTGATATTTTCATTATATGTTATGCTAGGAGCAAATGATTTTCAGTATATATTATGCTAGGTGCAAATGAAACATTCTTTCTATATGGAAAATCACAGTGAATATATTGATTTTTCTAATATTCCTGTAGCAAGTACTTTTTGTAAAATCAGAAGCCTTTTTGTCCCCCCGGATAGTACAAAAACAAACATTCAAAATGTTTGCTTTTACTAAGAATGAACCAGTGTTTAGTGCAAATATTCCATCACTTATTAAAAAAAATCCAAAACAAGCAAAAAACAGAACAGAACCCTCCAATTATAAATAGAAGATACATCATCCTCCACATTGCAAAAGATAAACCAATGTAATATGCATTAATGAAAAAAAAAAAGATTAAATTCTAGATTTTTGAAAATGTTGCTAATGGAACATGACTGCTGCAGAAAATGTGAAATGCATAAATCATCATGCGTATACAACAGATCAAATCACAACCATAAAATATACATTTGTTTAATTTAAATTTCAGCTAAACCTTATAATTCATCTTTGTAAATTATATATTTCAAATAACATAACACTAGAGTATAAACTTCCAGAAATGTATTCTCAGAAATAGCAGCAAGCGCAAAGTGAAAAGACCAAGAACAATCTATTGCTATTAGATTCAATGTAATTAAGCCTGGCACAGCTGCTCAACAATATGCATGCTATAAAATATAGAAGTAGGAAAAACAGCAGTGCAATACTTTGCTGCAAAACCACTGAATATGCTGTAGAAACATATTTTAGGACCACTTTGGTGGTATTTTCTGCTTTTTGGACTTCATTGCAAAATGTTTTGGGTCTCCAGCATACAAAAGATGCAGATGAATTGGCATACATTCAGCAAACAGCCACCAAAATGCTTGGGGAGTGGAGCTCTTGCCCTGTGGTAGTCTTTTTTGTAAGTGGAGGGAAAAAAAATATCAGGAGGCCATCAAATGTCATCCTCCTAATGCTTATGAGTGTATTCCTGAGAAGACAGAGGCTTTTTACTGATATGATTTCTAACTCAAAATACAGAAAATAATAATAATAAAAAAATGTATGAGAATAATTGCAGTCGCCAAGACACATTGTTTCAGTGCTCATTTAGTCAAAGCCCACAACAACGAGCTGTGAATTTTGCATTGACCTTGTTTAGATCAACATTTTGGACTAAACAATTCCTGAGGTCTCTTCCATCCTGAATAATTCCAGGATTATTATATAATATTGAGAAATGTTAAGGGGAGGATGAGGAAGACTTGGAGCTATTAAGAACTGATTTCTGTAAAAATCCAAAGCATAAAAAAATTTCAACCTAAGAGGGTGACATCTGCCTACATTTTGCTAGGAAAAATTGTGCCTGTGCTCAGGGATCAGACAACATCCATATAAAATAAAAAGAAAAGATGAATCATCTGGAAAAAGAGGAGCAAGAACACCTGTTGGAAACAAAAATGGACTAAACTATAGCAAGTCAAGAGGTGAGATGCACAAGTCAGGTTAGGTGGCACGATAGAGAAGGGGACTGTGGTGGGAACTGGGGATGGGAAGTGAGCATCAGTATGAGGGCAAGAGGCTGTAGGAGCACTAAGGGCAAATAAGACTTGGAGAAGAAGAGAAGAAATTGTCAAAGAGAAAGTCACACTTGTGGGGTGAAAGAGAATAAACAGGGTGATTCTGCTAGATATGGTATTTGAGATTAGCACAGTAAGTCAAACAAAGCTGGAAAATAATGTGATGTTTTAAAAAAAAAAATTAAAAATCCAGCATTTGCAATAAATAACAAATCTTGGAGGCATTGATTCATATTTTTTTAGTTCTGTAGTGTCCCACACCAGGACTGATGCCAGGCTTCTTACTCATGATGTATGGAGCAATTACAGAAATCAAAACCAGCGATTGGTAGTGCCAGAGATTAAGAAATTGAGATATTGAGTACTGAGAAAGTTTTATCAAAACCATTGAGTGTGAAATATTGAGAAGCGTGTGTGGTTGAACTGAATAAGGAAAGACATTCTATTTTTAACTATTGACTGACGATGATATTAATTAGAACTCATTTTGTACTTTTTAAGCTATGGTCACAAATGAAAAGTTAAGATAAGATTAGAAGAACTTTACAGAAATATGAAGAAAAGTCAATTCTAAATAACTAGTATAAAAACAGTGTAACTGAGAGGAATTAAAGTAAATTCATATGCTCCCTACCAATTAGTCTTTTACTCTGTGTACTGGAAAAGTTTATATTTTTAGATAATTCACTAGGTTGACAACAGACTTTACTTAGTTGGAATACAAAATCCAATAATAATTCTCTTTTTATTTTTCATTTTTTGAGCTATGTTAAGATATAAGAACTCCTCTCTGGGGACCCAAAATTGTGTTTCCTTGGAGGCATGAATATTAGAAATGCTGCATAATCTAGAAGAAGCAAGAGATTTTAAGATACAAACATATCTCTGTACAAGTTTAATCACAAAACATTTGCTGAACTAAACTATAAACATCAATAGTTTATTTTTCTTAATTGAGGCATTGATTATGGTCAGAACTAGCTCTCAGAGTGTCTTTGCAATACTGAGGTTACTCCTTTACTCATTAACAAATCTTAAATAAATTACTTTCTCTCTGAACTTAGTGTTCAAACATCTGCATAGGTGAACTCTAGTGCAAGTTTCTCAACATGGAATCCCACATTTCTGTTTGTGTGTTGTGCAAATTTATTCTGATATTTTTAAGCCTTGTTTTAGAAATCCAAGACCTCTGTACACAGCATTATAAACAATGTGCTGTGCAATTAAGCTGCATGTGGCATCAAAGAAATACTATTTATTTTCCTTTAGCTAACAGCAAGCTAAAAAAAATTTAAAGAATAAACTTCTGGAACTTTGTTCCTTTTAGTAGTTTAAGAATTTAAAGTAAATTGCAAAGAAATGTCAGTAAATACTGGGTATTATAACATTTTGTCACTTCTAAATTTGAAGTTGTGTATTTTTGTTTAGAACTGATTGTTTCAATTAAGCGATGTTCCCATTCTCACATAATTATCTCCATATAAGTCGTCATTTTACTTTCAAATTGCAGACTGGAGACTACTCAGCTCCTAACTAGAAAGAACAGTTGTGTTTTTAAGTAAACAAAGATATCAAGAACTCAAAACATCCTGATGCCACCTGCCAAAAAATACTGTAAGTGTACTGGGATTTTTAGCAATCATTCTATTGCTATCATTGATGAAGTATGTTATCAAATAACATATACTTATGTATTTTGGGCAAATTCTAGGATCTCTAATGCTGACATCTGTAAAAGAGATCATTGAAGAAAGATCATGCATTCCAATTACACCAATTCCCTCTGTTAAGAACATATTAAAGGACTCACATTTTCCAAATATTTAATTCCCACAGAAACTAATTTAACCACTCTTATAATGCTCTTCACTGATATTTAGAATTTATTTGTCAATCAACCAAGCGAACACAATACATCACTGTTTTTCTTCCATATCAGAAGCTGCAGACCACACAAGATATTTTTCTACACGTCTTTTAATTTTTCCAGTGTCATGTAGCCAGGAACCATCCCCCCCTCAAAGTTAATTTGCAAAATATTATCCTTTCCCTACAGTCAAAAAAAAAAACCAAAAAAAACCAACCCCCAAAAACCAAAACCACAACAAAACAAACAGAACAAACAAATGAACAAAAACCCAAAAAAACAACAAAAAAAAAGCGGGAGAAAGGAGGTATACACAATTTTGTGAAGCACAAAATCAGAAATGGAATACTGTTTTTTTTGTTCTCAGCACTCACCATGCACAAAGAAATTCAAACACAACTCCAGGAAAGGCAAAATTCTAAGGTTAAGCTGAGAAAACATCAATATTATACTCAAAACTTGATACACACATACTGAGTCACAGGAACCCTCTTTTCCAGAATCTAAAAGACTTTGATTTGGGGTCAGGCTTCAGAGGCATCTGTTGTCCCTGGGTGTGACTAGCAGGGATCTTTTCACTGCAACCCATCAGTTTTGTCTATTTTATGAGTCTAAAATAAAAACAACAACAACAAAATCTAGTTTTGTCAGGAAAACATGACAATCCCCATTTAGGAATATCTGTTTTCTTGCCAAATAGCCAATTTTCTAAAGGATGTAAGGATATCTAAAAGATAAGTAGTTTTCTGGTTTTTAACCACTTGCATAAGCATTTAAAACTTAATAACAAAATAAAGTATTAACACCTAGAATTATAATACCACATACTAAGTCAGTTTGTCCTAAAAATATCCAGGTACACTAAGTATATTTACCACCCAGTTTATGAATATAGATATGTAAGCACACTATGAAGTTGCCTGAGACATGGGAGAAGTTTTGGTAAAGCCAGGATCAAAGCCCCTCCTGTGATTTAACCTGCAGCCCGTTTTATTAGCTTCAGCTAATCCAGCCAGTTGGCTAAATGTCAATCACCACTACAGAGCAACGGCTTACAATGTTCTTGAGAGAAAAAATTAACATATCCATGGCATTCTGTCCTTCTCTCCAGCAATTAGCATGCTCCACTCTTTACCAAGAGGCCACGTCGGGAATGCAATATGAAACAATACAGTGCCTGTGAAGTGTTTCCTTATGAAATTATTGAGATGCCATCCAGCAGGAAATGAACAGTCATTTGGTCATTACCATGTCAAATCGTTTATAGAATAAGAGCAAATTACTTCAATAAATGACTACATCGGGGAAGGGGTTCAAACATTTTTAGCTCTCCTGGTAAATCTGCACCTGACATTGATGGCAGCTGGCAGAGTTTCACTGCACACCTTCTAAGCCTCTCAGGAGAAAAGGATAACATTGTTGGCAGTAGTTCCTGACAAAACCATGTTGAGTGGGGTGATCAAGCAGCTTTAAAGCCAAAATGCAATTTACTCGCTGATCCTCCACGTTAGAATAGCATCTTGGCTGTACCCTGAGTCCTTTTTGAGCCAGCAAATATCTCCTTAGGGAGAAAGCATGTATCAAACAGTACTAATAATCATGTTTTTACTGTCTCACGGACCATATCATGGGTGAAGAGAGCTTAGTTCACTAAGAACCTGATTCCAGAAAAGCTCATAAGCTTATGCATAACTTCAATTACATAAACATTTATGTTAAAGTCTCAGAATAACTTGCACTTGAAATTTAACGTATGCTTAGGAGATTCAGTCAGTTGGATCTGAAGGAAAAGGAAAATAGATGTTGACGTCATACTAGTCTAAATGAAACAAATTACGAAGTTTGAAGAGATAATTAGGGAATACCATGAGAAATTGATGTACTGGATGCAGTCAGAAAACACTTAGAAACTTTTAACTTTTCTCACTGAGATTTATTGTTCAGCAAATAAAAGTTTCAATTCAAGAAGCATTTGCACAAACTGAACATGGGATTGTATGCAAATTTACATGCAAGTAATACGAGGTCGGCATGCCTGGTATGTATGTCATGAATGTAGGCTTCTCTGATTTTGATTTGCATGAAAGTATATTCTGGTTTGGGTTCTGTATAAGGAGCTCAGGTTCATACAAAGCAGTACAGACCAACTTGTGCTGGTTTTGCTGTGAAAATGTCTTACTACCAAAAGACTGACTCTTCTTTAGCATCGTAAATTGTGGAAGGACATTCACATTTACATTTTCAGGACTGATTAGAAGTATTATAGCAGTTATGGATCATTGTTCATGCTAAGCTTTAGAGTATCGAAAGGGATATTCAGCATGACTTTTGTACAAATATGTACCTAGTGCATTTGCCTCTTTTTATATTCAACAGCAGCCTTGTACCCATATCTGAGCAAAGTTAGTATTTTAGAAGTGTAATTCTGTAGCTCTACACTGATGTTGAAACAATATATTCTAATCTACAAAGCATATCCATTTTCATACGAGTTAATATATATTTCCAAGGGTTTTCCTAATTACATTAAGCCCATTTAAACCTCTGATTACTGCAGTGAAAATGTGTATTCTTTAAAGGATCAGACAGAGCAGCTTCCAGAAGCAGATGAAGGTACTTAATTCAGTTTGCATTTTCATTAACACACACTTCAAAATAATTTAGAGACATATTGAACAGCGGCAATTCCCCTATGTTTTTATGAGACATGTCTTTACCTTTTTCATTATTATTTAGCACCTGTTCAAAGGTAAAAACGCATTATTTTGCAACTTCACATTTTATTTTTCTAATACAAAATACTCATAATATAGTATATATTTGGAACCTGGTTTATTTGCAAAACTAATGACAAATTCCAGATACAAAGATGAATAATATAATGTATCTTTGCCTTACATTGCTTTAAGAACAGGATTACTTGCAAGTTTTCTTCTTCTCAAGTAGATATTCTACCTGACTACTTGAGGAGATCGGTTAATCTTTATCCTGGGCTCCACTTACATCTTTTACAACCCTGAAAACATCCAGCAGTTATAAAGACCCTGGGACACTGTCAGTGCTGAATCCTACAGTGAAGAGAACTTTATACCTATACTTTAAGGTAGCTTGGATTTATTCCTCTCAAAAAGGCAATAACCCTGTAGTTAGTGAAGATTTCACATTCATAAATTCTTCACAACATCATTCCTGGCCATAAAATCTCATAAAAGGAGAGGGAAAACATTCAGATTTATGTTCTGATTCAGCACAAAAGTTTGAGAACTGAATTCATTGTGAGGACTGCAGAATTTATGAGAAGAGGGCAACAACCAGAAGTCTTGAAAATAGTTGGGTAAACTTTCACCCCCTAACTAGTTATCTCAGGTTATACATATGCATGTTAGGCTTCAAATATGGGAAGGTAAATGCAACGTATTAACAATGAAGCCAGTACAAGAAAGAAATTGGGGCCTCGACTCCTTTATGGTTTTAATAGGCGATGGGATACTAAGTCAAAATGCTTACTTACATATTTAAATATTTTGCTTTTACTCTAGGTAGATCATTTGGTTCCTAGTTTATCAATTTGGCTTATGATATAAGTAAAATAGATTATGCTGCCTCTAGGAGTGTATTATAAGGATTTATTAGATCTAAATGAGCCATATGTCACTCTGATAAGTGTCTGGGATGACTTATTTGTCTCTTCTGTGCAACTGCCCTTGGAACAAAACATGGCACATGCAAAAACAGTCAACTTTTTTCCACTCAAAGGTTTGAAAGCAATCTAAGACCGATTCTTACACAGACAAGTAAGGCACTTAGTGAAAATTAGCTTTGATGTAACATATTAAAAAATTACATTATATCTGGGGTAACATACTGTACATTGTTAGCAGTATATTAGAGAAGAAATCTGAATGGTGTTCTAGTTCAGGTAATCATATTTATGTGGAGTTGAAAAGTATTGGCACAGACTTGCTATCACTCAAACGAACAATAAACTATTTGACTTCAGCAGAGCAGCTGTTACCTCAGTAGTTGGTGATGACAAAGACTCACAACTTTTGCCCTGCTGTGTTAACTCTGGTTTGAAAGCATAAAGGTTTGACGGAGTTGGAAATCATTAGAAGGACACTAAAACAGGGAATGTTTATGCCTAGGAAAGGCTGTGGGAGCTCAGTTTGTTTAGCCTCAAGAAGAAAATGTTAAGGGGGCTCTAGCTGCAGTCCTAAATTGCCATAAAGAGAAGAGCACAGCACAGGAGACTAAGATTCAGAGAAGCACAGCTAAAAGATGTGAGGTACACAAGTTGCATAAAGTGAGATTTCAACTGGATCTACATAGTAAGGAGATCATTTTCAACATTAGGATGGTTAAGCACTGGAACCAGCCCAAGAAAGGTGGGAGAAGAATCTCTGGGTTTTTTTTTTTTTTTTTTTATTTCTCGACCAGACAAGGTCCTGAGGATATCAATCTAAGTTAGAAGTAAACCCTCTTTTTACTAACACAACCCTCGAAGTCTTTTCTGGTCTAAACTACTTTATGATCAAATCTTGCAATCCTGCAGATCCCCTGGACCCTGCACATATGAAACTCAGCCCCTCCTGAGACCATGGCTTCCTGTTCATATCCCTCCTTTTATGAGTATGTTAAACTTAATAATGAAGGTAAGCCTGTTAGAAAACACTCATTGATCTAAGAGAGATCAGGATCCATCCCTTCTTGTAGGGTAAGCAGTAAATTAGAAACTTGCCTAAATATTTCCAATTTTTGGTGTCTTCCCTTCCCCAGAACATCTTAGAGGAAAGGAGGGTATTTAAATATTTCATTTCTATCCAACAAGGCCTTAGTGAAAACATGCATATATTTATTAAAAAATTATATGTTAATTAACTTTTGACTAATTCTCTACAGAATTAGTAGAAGTATATTTGCTATCAGGAGCAAAGACATATATTTCTCCAAGGGGAAGGCTGAAAAAGGTACTGTTAACCGTGCACTGTTGAAACTTCATTTTCCTGACACACAACACCAGGAGCCACTACTGCACTTTGTAAAATACATCATTCTGCAACTGATGTTTCTTTTGAGCCAAGGTGAAGGGGAAATGAGACTTGCAACAAATATCATATTGTCATTTGGGATTGGTTTGGTTTGGTATTTTTAGATTTGAAATATACTTACAGGAAAAAATTATTTGTTATTAGACTGTGTCCCTTTCGTCAACCCCTTTAGAATTCTAAAGAGTAGGGAGAAATATTGATACCTAAAGGATACAATTTCTTGGTATGGTTGTCTTTTGCAAGACAATAATTAATATAAACCAATGTAAATCAGAGTGTAACATTAACCTAAAGAGTTAAACTGTATGTAAAAAACCAAGCCTACAGGAAGTAAATATTTTCAAAGCAGGTTCTTTCAGCAAGGAAAAATAGAATAAAATCATATTTCATTTATGAAAATTTAGATCATAGCAGTTTTTAATGTGTCACAAACAAGTGAATGATTATGTAAAATAAGGAGTTTCTATAAAGGCAAATTTCCATATGTAGTTTTTCTTGCCACAATTTCAAAGCTAAAAAACCGATCATTTATAATTATAATCTTCTTCTGAATTCCTTGAATCCCCGCCCCCCCCCTCCCCCCCCCAGTTTGCTTTATGCTATTGGAATATTTTTATTGTAGTATTGTATGTTAAGTAATGTAAACCTATTATATCAACTTCATATTTCCTATTATAATTTCTAATAAGTTCTCCTTTTTAAAATAGGTAGATGAACAATAACATTTGTAGATTAATCTGAAGAAAAAACTTCTTATATTGAAATAAATAGTTGCACTTATGTAGGAATCTCTCAGTGGCATGAGAATTACAGATTCTTACTACAGTCAAATTCTAATCAAGATGATGTTGCTGTGATGCTTGAAAGCCTTTCTAAGATTTCTAACAGAAATTGTAGCCATTCTGGGGTACAACAATCTAAACAGGACTGAGGAAATATACATATGTCTGAAAATTTTTTTGTCTACATATATTCACATAAATCTGTGTATTGCTTTGCAAAACATGTCTGAAAGGTTTTTTTTAATGATCTAAGTTTTCCTTTTTTATCTCTAGCTTTTCCCCTTAGAGAAGATATTTTTAAGTAAACCTGAAAATGTTCTCTGTTATAAATAGAAGGTATATTTTATAACAAAAGGAGTTTTTTAACTTTTAGAAGTGTTAAAACCGTACTTTTTATAAGAATAATATAATTTTGATAAATACTGAGTGGTTTTCTACTCAATAATTCAAGACAAATGTAACTTGTCTGACAAAAAAAAAAACAATAAAAGAAAGTTTAAGAAATAACTTACTATTTATTTTTTACATAGTTTACAATAATAAAGGGTATTCTAGAAGAACTAATGCATAAAAGGTAGAGTTTAACCTAACATATTTTAACCTCTGTAGCTAAAAGGTTTTGACCATCTTAATATCTTTGGTATAATATGAGGTTTCAGAATAAAAAAAATAAACAAACAAAACCAAACTAAAAATATTTTAAATGGAAAAGCAATAATATTCATTTTTTAAGTTATAATTTTTTCTTTATAAATATTTGAATTTTATAGCGTATTCTCTTCTTGATCCTATATGAGCAACAGAGTCAAAAACTTACTTTTAGAGATTGGCTTCTTTCTACAGAAAGGAATTCTGCTTGTTCAAGTAGTATGATTTTGCAAATGGACTCATGATTCAGCAGCCTGAGTGATGGTTTGTTGAAGCAGGCCACACACCAAAAGCTTTGAATTGTTTACGCATAAACTCAATAAGTTAGACAGGGTTGAGACAATCAAGATTTATGAGATATCTTTAATTATTAAAATCCTCTGCTTACAGACAATGCTCCAAACAAACCAACTTCCAGCAGGTGTTAAAAAAGATTTATTGTTCATTAACATTAATTTTAGATAAGTTATGAAATTTAACATGCACTAGTGATATGAAGCAGAACACAATGGTGCAAATAATTTTTTTTGTTTACTTTCTTTTTAGTTATCTTCATTTAAACTAAATAAGCATCTTACTACAAATGGATATGCTCTTCATTTATGATCATCACCAGCTCATTCATGTCGAAAAGGGCTTGTAGTGTTTGATTCAGACCAACAGAATTAAAGTTTTAAAACAGTGTATATGTAGTAAGAAGTTGATTTTGAAAAAACCCACAAGTATTACAACTTAGGAAAGGATTTCTCTCCCTGTGACTAGGGAGTCAATGCTACTCTCAAGATATCAGAAAACAGCAAGACTTGTTCCTAAGAGTATCCTTAAGCAGCTTAGATAATTATCTTTTCCAGAGAAAGTACTAGCTGCTGTTCTTATTCACATGAAACATTTTATTTGTGTGGGTGGTTCCACTGAGTTGGGTTACTGGAAAAATTGTATCTATTTTAAACTATATAACTTGAGAGTAGCCTTTCAATAAAAGGGTTGCCTGTATTTCCCAAATTAATGAGCAATTTGTTTTAATAGCTACTTAATTATCAGACATTTCTTTTTAAATAGAAGTCTAATAACTCACTGAATTAGATCATAATTAAGTAAGAAATTCTTTTCCAGTGGTAATGTGTTTTCTTTCCTTCTCATTTCCTTTATTTCTGATTTTCCCCATCTCTTTCATGGCTTCATCTGGTATATATTCTCTTACTATTCATTTAAACATGGTTAACTACTAGTCTTCTATAAAAATAAATAAATAAAGTTGGAGGCTGGTAATTTACACTTCCTTCTGCTTAATTGGGTAGCTAATGGGAGGAATTTGATTCAGAGCTACACAAGTACTGCAAGCACAGCTTTTGTATAGCTCTGCCAATTCAAATACATTTTGCTGGGCACTGGAATGTTGGTATGGCCAAATTAATTAGAAAATCAACTACTTAACAGGAGAAGTAAATTAAAAATCATTTATTTCTCTGTGGAAGTGCAGGCAAATAAAAATGTGCCTGTCTAGTTCCCTGTGGCCCAGTAAGCCTTGGGCTATTGGCAGTTGGCATAGATTCAAGTAGCCTTCATGCTTGTAGCTATCCAAATTCATTGGATAGTTTCCTACTAAGAATTACTAAAATCAGAAGCTGGATGAGGAAAAATCCCTATTCTTCATGGCATTGAATTTTCCTAGTGCATATTTTTCGATAGTGCATAGTTTCTAGGGATTATTTAAAAATATTAAACACTAATATTGGCACCATCTGCCCAAACAAAACAAACATATTTCGTTTCTCATTACAGATAGGACAGGCCTTCTAAGTACTGAGGAAATCAACTGACCTAACTTTGTTATTAAGTCACAAGAAGTCCTGAGGAACATGAGTCCCTAGCTAAAGAACAAATTTAAGGAGTCTGAGCAGAAGTACAGAGTAATAGACATATAACTTAGTTGAGGCAGTTCGGCAAAATCAAAAGTCCTGTAAGAGCCTTTCCTGACTGAAAAGAAGATTGGTTTAATATCCTTCTCCAAAGCAAAATTTAGACTGGGAGTTTGCTCACTCATTCCTGGTTTACAGAGGATTACCCTGCATGATTTCATGTCCAAAATTGCCCTCCTTTTTGTTTGATGGTTTAGAACAAAGTTATCTGGAAAAGTCTGAGAGACATTGCCTCCTCTGATTGTAGAACACACTGAGAACTACTGGGAGCATCCAAAGTTGTGGGTCGAGACAGTCTACCAGTGGACAGTCTAGTTACTGTAATAACACTCTAAATCATATAATCATAGAATCATAGAATGGTTAGGGTTGGAAGGGACCTCAAAGATCATTGAGTTCCAACCCCGTGCCCTGGGCAGGGACACCTCCCACTAGAGCAGGTTGCTCAAAGCCCCATCCAACCTGGCCTTGAACCCCTCCAGGGATGGGGCAGCCACAGCTTCTCTGGGCAACCTGTTCCAGTGTCTCACCACCCTCATAGTAAAAAATTTCTTCCTGAGATCCAATCTGAATCTTTTTTCTTCCAATTTAAAACCATTTCCCCTTGTCCTATCATTACCCTTCCTGGCAAAGAGTCCCTCCCCAGCTCTTCTATCGGCACCCTTCAGGTATTGAAAGGCCGCTATAAGATCTCCCCGGAGCCTTCTCTTCTCCAGGCTGAACAATCCCAGCTCCCCCACCTGTCTTCACAGGAGAGGTGCTCCATCCCTCTGATCATCTTCGTGGCCCTCCGCTGCACCTGTTCCAGCTGGTCCATGTCCTTTCTGTGTTGAGGACTCCCAAGGTGGACACAGTGCTCCAGGTGGGGTCTCATGAGTGCAGAGGAGAGGGGCAGAATCACCTCCCGAGACCTGCTGGCCACACTTCTCCTGATGCAGTCATGTAACTTGATTCAGCCTCAAACAGATGCTTAGTACAATTAAGTAGAGCCTAACCTGAATCTCTACCTATCAAATAACTAAAAATATCTGTTTCTTGAGGAAATTCAATCACCTGGCTGTTAGGTGTTCAAGAAATAACATTGTACTGCTGGTCAAGAGAAGCTAGGTATCTGGGTAGGTTCTTCTGTTGTTTTTAGAAAGAGGTTGTATGCATTGTAATCTTTTCTACTGATAACCTGCAGGGATTAAATCAGACAACTGTTAAAATCATGGAGCTGATGGTAGAGAAATATTTTTTCTTACCGTTTGAGGAAAAGGAAAGCTACAGACACTATTTGGCTGGCTGGAATGTTTCATTTTCTACCTCATTAGCCTGTGCAGGACATAGGAAAAGAGATCAGAAGACTAGTCAATTATTTCTAGCTAAACAGAAGAAATGCATGTAAATTTCAACATGGTCTATGAAAGCTATCTCTGTGCCTGAAAATGTACATTTGGTGAGCACACATACCTTTTCAGTAAAGGGACACAAAATCTATTGTTGCTCTTTCACTACTGAAAATGTTTACTTCCGTTACCTGTTCCACCACATACAAAGCAACTGTAGAAGCTATATAAATATTTTCAGACCAGAATGATGGTTGGTACAGCATTCTCCTCACAGATAAAATCACAACACAAAAAATAAGGCTTCAGAAACTCAACACCTATTTGGTTTTACATGTACTTAAAAACCCTCTTTCTTTTAATTCTTCCCTTTCTTATTTCCCCATGGATCAAAAGCAGCTAAAACTAAATCAAAGAGACCTACAGATATGTTATTGTTTAACATTTCAGTAAATCATATTACCTAGGCACATGAAGGTGCCTAAATATGAATGTAGGTCACTAACCAACAATGTACAGTTGAGATTTTTGAAAAAGAGCTGTAAAATCCCTACATGTTTTCCTTCTTTTTTCTGGAATAGTCTTCATTTCTCAAGAGTTGCTTCAATCTAATTCTTTGCTGACATCAAAAACTATCATTCATCACTACATATTGTGTGTCACAATTTGCTATGGTCCTGTATGGGAAGTACAGTTGGCTATAGTGACCTGTAGCTTGTTTTTCATCACTAAATACAGAGTTTGGATCAACACTTAAGCGTCTGTGTTGCAGGAAATTATCTCAAAAATGTAAGATGAAGAAATATCCTCTAGAAGGTTCAGATAAAGTAAGTGGATAAGCAAGTTTGTTAAAGAATACCTAAAGAAGTGACTTTCAATTTTATTTAATTTGTGGATTTTCTCCTGGACAAGGGCCATGTTCTTTTGCAAAGGTATGCAGACAGTTGGACTAGATAGTGTTAGGTCTCTTCCAAGTGAAATATTCTCCCTATCCTATCCTATCCTATCCTATCCTATCCTATCCTATCCTACTCTACTTTTTGTCAACTTTCAGATCTCTTAAAAAAAGTAGGGAGCTTGTAAGTGAAAAGCTAAAATATGTTGCAATTGAAGTTTCATACCCTGAGAGAGGATGAAGAATGCCCTCTGTGTGAATTCGCAGAGTTCAAGATACTGAATGAAAAACTCTTTTGATTACTCCCATTCCTGTGAAAAACATGAATTAATTTCCATCTGGTTCAGGGAATAACCCATAACTATAAGAACATGAGAGCACAGTTTGAAAAGACAAAACACTTTTTCAGTGGAACATGCTAAGGCTTTCCTTTACAACAAAAGTGCTGGGGTAGGATTAGATATTTATAATAATCTGGATATAATTTACCTCTTAGTAAATTAGAGAGTAAAACACCAAGCGAATATATTTTATCCAGACAGTTTCATTTATTTTGAATTGATCTGGTTTTGGTCAACCTAGGCTGCAGGAATTTACTGTTTATTTCTTTCATTCCACCTTCTTTTCAAGTAGAACATTTCTTCAAAAAGACTGCAGTCGAACTGTCTTCCCAGGTCTTGATACATGTCTGGGATGCCTCCCAATTCTTTTTTCTCACTTTCTCACTTCTCTAAAAATAAACTTGAGAATGAAAACCTGAGTCTGAGAGCTGGAATAAGCCATAATGGTTTCCAACAAGTTCTGCAGTCTAGATGCTCAGGGTTTCTGGACTGTAGGTTGCTTTGATAAGTTTGGCTATTATTTAGCCCAAAAGTAGTCCTGGACAAATGGAAAGGAGTCAGAAACTTAAATTTTCCCCCCATTTCTGTCTAACTAAGTTCAGAATTCTTCAGTTATCATGTTCACAGTTGTTGAGGGAAAATGAAAACCTTGAAGTAGCAAAAATAGGCTGGATTGGATTAGTTTTGTTTTAAGGGTTAGCTTTATATGTCATTACACATATGCTCTTTTAAATACTTAGTCTTCCTTCAGGAAAAACAAACTCACCTTTTCAGAAAAAATAATTAGAAATATTCCGTAACTAACATGCATTATATGATTGTACTTTTTTTCCACAGTGCATATGTATTGACAGACAATTTTTGCTGTTTTAAAGACTAGCTTAGTAATATGCTCATCCAAGGAATAATATTTTTTTTCTTACTTTGTTGATTCTGATGGAGCTTAAGTTTAACCAACAAAAGGGTTTTAAATAGTTTTTTGTGTTTTTCATACAAATGGATTATTGTTGCATTATTTTCTGTTCTTAGAGATATTTTACAATTGGCATGAGGTAAAGATTAGTCTTCTCCATCTCTGGTAGTTTTTGTCACAAGGATGAGTTATTTCATTTGTGTGTGTGTGCGTAACGTATTTTTGTTCTCATTACTTCCTCATTCCTCTGACAAAAACCATGATGGGTACTGAAAATTGCACAAAATTAATCCATTACCCTGACAGAGACTATAAAATCATTAATTTTAAAATGGTTACAGAATAACAGGGTAGTTTACTATTTTGAGCTGAATTGCTTATAAGGTGCAAAAGGTGATATTATCAGACTACTATTTTAATAAATTATAGTAGGAATTAATAGATGCTGATGCCGTGAGGATACATAACACCAAGCCTGCACAGCCTGCTTATTTAAAGGAAACACCACCTGATTCTTGAAAAAGCAATACATAGCACTAAAAATAAAATTAACACTGAACAGAATCAGAAAATGTGAAACTCCACCAAATTAATTAACAGTATAAACAGGGAGAAAAGTAGGAGACACTATCAGTTAGTGTTGCAGTACCCAAAAGCTAAGCACTGAGATGCGAAGTCTGGAGAAACAGGCTTTAGCAATTTCAAAGTAGTTTTTTTTTCTTCTCTCCTACATTTCACCACTGCTGCAGTTGTTGGCAGGCAGGAACATATAGTCATGTCTTAGCTGCTGAGTGGTAAGGTGTTAAAGTCAGATATAAAATAAGATGTGAAGAAGTCATAGCAGTTTAAGCGAAGTAGCTGGCCCAACATTCCCATTTGCTAAATTTGTGGAAAAGTGCAATAGCCATCTTGAAGAATTACTGTGGATGGAGAAGGGTGGCAAGCTTATGTTAAGACCTGATGTTTGCTGGGAGAAATGCCTTTAAGTCAGAGAGCAACATGCACTTAGGACACAATGGACAGGAAAGTATAAGGACTATTCTGCAGACTGACAATCAGGTATTTATACACATGGATAAGATCACCCTGAGCCTTCTCTTCTACAGGATTAAAGTCCCAGCCCTCTCCACCTCTTCTCTCAGGCCAGATGTTCAAGTCCCTTCATCACTTTCATGGGCCTATGCTGGACTCTCTCCAATATGCCCATGTCTCTCTTGTACTGGGGAGTCCAGAACTGGACTCAGCATCACAGATATGTCTCACTAGTGCTGAATAGAGATGAAGGATTGCTTTCCTCAAACTGCTGGTAATGCTATGCTTAATGCAGCCCAATAAATTTTTGGCCTTCTTTGCCACAGGAGTGCATCACTGGCTCGTGGTCAATTTGACATCCGCCAGGACCCATGGGATGTTTTCTGCAAAACTGATTTCCAGATGGTCAGCCCCAGCATGTATTATGTCTGTAGTTGTTCCTCCCCAGGGGCAGGGCTTGGCACTTCCCCTTATTTAACTTCATGAGATTCCTGTCAGCCAGCTTCTCCAGCTGGACACTCTTAACAGCAGCATATCCATATGGTGAACCAGCCAGTCCTCCCAGTTTTGTGTCATTAGGAAACTTGTCAAGTAGATACTCTGTCCCACCATACAGATTATGAACAGGTTCACAATCTTCAGGTGTTGAACAGGACTGGATCAAGTATTGATCTCTGGGATACACCACCAGAGATTTACCTCCAACTGGACTTTGTGCCACTGATTACCACCCTCTGATGCCCCTTGTGTCTTCTTGACATTCTTGAAAACTGAAGTGACATTTGCTCTTTTTGGGTCTTCAGGAACCTCTCCCAGACTCTATGACCATCCAAAGATAATTGAGGGTTGCCTTGCAATGCTGTCAGCACCTCTCTCAGTACTGATGGGTGCCATGGACTTTTGTGTGTCCTGTTTCTTAAGTATTCTCTAACCTGAATCTTTACCACCATAGGTGCATCTTCCTTGCTCCAGACTTTCCCTCTGCTATCTGGATCTGGATTCCCAAAGGCATATCTTGCTACAAAAGGTTGAGGTGGAGAAGGAATTTATTATTTCAGCCTTCTTCATGTTCTGTGTCACCAGAGCAGCTGCCTGTTCAACAGTAGATGCACAATTTCTCTAGTCTTCCTTTCCTAAGTGCCTGTGGAAGCCTTTCTTACTGCTCTTCACATCATTTGCGAGATTCAACTCCAGATCAGCCTAGGCATTCCTAACCTCATCCCTGCAAAATCAGAGAGCAGCTCTATATTCCTCATGCTTCACCTGCCCCTGCTTCTGCTGCTTGTACCCTCCCTTATTGTGTCTGAGTTGAGCTTGGACCTCCTTGCTCACCCGCATATGTCTTTTGCTGCTTTTGCTAGCTTTCCTGCTTTTCAGGATGGGCTTTCCTTGAGCTTGGAGGAGGCCATTCTTCCATATCAGCCATCATGGTTGGACCCCTCTTCTCTCTAGGGCAATATCCAATGGGGAACGGAGGAAGTTTGCACATGCAACTCTCCCACAAAAGGAAAATGTCCACACAAGCTGTATGTGAAGTAGTCCAATGCAGGTGAGCTACTGTATTTCCAGAAGTGTTTAATGGGTTGGGGAAAATCTCTCCTGCTTCTTATATGCATCTCAGTCTAGAATCTAAACTAGAGGCTGGATCAATCCATAATACATGTTATGTTATAGATTAATGTGGGAATTTTTAATGTGGCTTTTATGTTAATCATAGGTATCCAGATTTGGGGACACTACAGAAGTCAACTAGAGAGAGAAAATCAATATTTCTGTCCAAAATTATTAACCTAGAACAAAGCCAAATAGTTATTTGCACAATTTGTTCATTCATCAAACACCAAGAACAAGAGAGCAGCAACTTGATAGACCAACACTAGAAATATATACCAGCTATAGGAGACAAGAAGAAAGACAAAGATAGTTGTAAACCATGGGATGGAAGATGGGGGAAAGGATGTGGAATGAGGAAGTGAATTCTGGTACCACTGACAGGAGGGAGGAAAACAAAAAGCACCATATGAAACCCTGCTCAACTCGTCCCATTAGGTGAGTGGAGCAGAACTTTCTGAAGCTGGAGGGTTTCAAACAAGTGAGGAATGGAAATTAAAGTGGAGTTTCAAAGGGAGTTAGAGAACCATGGACACCCAGAAGCATGCTATCTCATGTTCTCTATTTCTTCTGTCTTCTACAGTCCACACCTTGGGTAGCAATATCTTCCCTTGGTCTTTAGAGGCTTCAGCGCAAGCATAAACTGTTAAATACTTAATACAACGAAGAAATATCTGTAAATACAGGAACGAAAAAGATAATATTCATTTAGGCTATCATGGATTGCCATAGGCTCCTTGTTTGTTTAAAGTGTTCTTTTCAAAGTGAATTGTTCCCCTTAAATACAATGTTGTTATTCTTTGTTAATTCCACAGCGGAAAATGATTTGCAAGCAGTGTTAGTCCTGATTAAATGGATACACTTGCAATCTTTTCAGTTGCTTTCTAATTTAACCAGCTTCTTTTCCATGTTCAGATTAAAAATACAAATTTCCTTTTACCTAATACAAGTTCTACATCACTGCTTCTTTTTCAGTAGCTCAACTCTTCAGAGATTCTTTTCAAGAAGTAAAATTAACAAATCATTTGGAAAACTTGAAAGATGCAAACAGTCACAGAAAGAAAATGGTGTTCACTTATTTGAATTTAAATGAGGAGTACTGCGTGGCAAACTGGTAAAACGTCTGAGTCACTTCATGGAATGGGTAAGTAATTCCATACATGTACATTGTTTAAAATCATCTTGAGTGAGCTCTCACGGCAAGTGCAGGGCAGCCAAGGGACCAGGGCCAGCCAGCATGGGTTTATGAAAGGGAGGTCCTGCTTAGCCAACTTGATCGCTTTCTATGACCATGTGATCCACCTTCTCACTGTGGGGAAGGCTATGGACATTGTCCACCTGGTCTTTGGTAAGGTCTTCACACCATCCCCGACAGTGTTCTCCTGGAGAAGCTGGCGAATCATGGCACAGACAAGTGTACTCTTCACTGGGTAGAAAACTGGTTGGATGGCTGTGCCCAGAGAGTTGTGATTAATGGGGCAAAATCCAGTTGGTGGCTGGTCATGAGTGGTGTCCATCAGGGCTCAGTTCTGGGACCAACCTTGTTTCATATCTTTACTGATGATCTGGGTAAGGGGATTGAATGCACCCTCAATAAGTTTGCAGATGACACCAAACTAGGTGGGAGTGTTGATCTGCTTGAGGGTCAGAATGCTTTACAGTGGGACCTGGACAGGTTGGATCAATGGGCCAAGGCCAATGGGATGAGGTATAATAGGGCCAAGTGCCGGGTCCTGCATTTCAGTCACAACAACCCCAGGCAACACTACTCTTGGGGAAGAGTGGCTGGAAAGCTGCCTGGCAGAAAAGGATCTGGGAGTGTTGGTGGACAGCCGACTTAACATGAGCCAGCAGTGTGCCCAGGTGGCCAAGATGGCCAATGGCATCCTGGCCTCTATCAAGAATAGCGTGGCCAGCAGGAGTAGGGAAGTCATCATGCCTCTGTACTGGGCACTGGTGAGGCCTCACCTTGAGTGCTGTGTTCAGTTCTGGGCCCCTCACTACAGGAAGGACATTTCACTGAACTTAACTGAATTTTTAGAGTTGGAAGGGACCATAGAGATCATCTAGTCCAACTCCCCTGCTGAAGCAGGATTGCCTAGAGCTTGTCAGGGCATGTTACTCAGGACTGCATCCAGGCGGGTCTTGAAAATCTCCAAAGAAGGGGACTCCACAACCTCCCTGGGCAGCCTCGTCCAGGGCTCTGTCAAGTTTTTCCTCATATTTGAGTGGAACCTCTTATGTTCCAACTTGTGCCCGTTGCCGCTTGTTCTCTCACTGGGAACCACTGCGAAAAGTCTGGCTCTCTCCTCCTTCAACCCTCTCTTGAGATACTTGTAAGTATTAATAACATCTCCCCTCAGCCTTCTCTTCTCCAGACTAAAGACTCCCAGCTCTCTCAGGCTTTCTTCATAAGGGAGATGCTCCAATCCTTGAATCATCTTTGTTGCCCTTCGCTGGACTCTTTCCAGTAGTTCCCTGTCCCTCTTGAACATTGAGCTGCTGGAGCGTGTCCAGAGGAGAGCCACCAAGCTGGTGAGGGGTCTAGAGAACAAGTCATACGTGGAGAGGCTGAGGGAACTGGGCATGTTCAGTTTAGAGAAGAGGAGGCTGAAGGGAGACCTCATTGCCCTCTACAACTCCCTGACAGGAGGTTGTAGAGAGGTGGGGTTTGGCCTCTTCTCCCAACGGAATAATGACAGGACCAGGAAATGGTCTGAAGTTGTGTCAGGGGAGGTTTAGATTAGATATCAGGAAGAATTACTTTACTGAAAGAGTGTTCAGGCACTGGAACAGCCTGCCCAGGGAGGTGGTGGAGTCACCATCCCTGGAGGTATTTAAGAAACATGTAGACATGGCTCTTCAGAGCATGCTCTAGTGCCTGAGATTGTTGGATTGTGTCTATTTGTGGGTTGTTTTTTTCGTTTGTTTGGGTTTTTTTGTGGTTGGACTCGATGATCTCAATGATCCCTTCCAACCATGAAGATTCTGGTGATTCCATGATTCTGTGACTGTTTAAAAGCCAAGGGCCATTGCCGTGTCAGTCTCATGTTTATTTAATTTTTTTTTGATGTAATAGTGCATTTATAAAAGTGATTCTCAACTAGTGTTTTGTAGATTAAGACAATCATGAAATTAAAATTTGCCTCTGAAATAACCTGGGATACATAAAATACGAAGATACACACTAATATGAAATTAAACCTAATCCACAAAGTAGTTAATAAATTCCATTATTAGGATTTATGTTTCATTTTATCAACATTTAAAAAAAAATATTACCTGCTGTTTAATTACCATGTTACGGTATTTTCAATAGCATTCCGAAAGTAAACAAAAATTCATTTCCTATGGTATTTGCACACTGAAACAGTCCGATTTTCGATACTGTTTTAGCAGCTTTTTTGATTCAATTACTTTTTCTATTTTCACACTGACATTTTCCATGACAGTTATCCAACAGAGCATTTTTTCCCTGTTTGGATGAAACTAGTTAAATTAAGTTATTAGACTGTAAAGAAAAAAATATATATTTTCTAATTACAAAACTCTGTAGTGTTTGGGTTGAATCCTGCATGGAAAATTGTGTGAGGAACCTACAACTATGCAATAACACTATTTTCTGCTTAGGGGCTTTGAAAAATAGTTTCAGATGTAAATTTCTTAAAGCTCAATCTCGTAGGTATCACTGAAATTTAAAGAAGAGATTCTAGTTAAGAAAAAATAGGAAGGAAATTAGCATTTTTGTAGTCATTACAACTTGAAAAGAAATTAAGATATGCTACATTTGTATTTTTAATTTACTTTAATTTCCTACTCCAGTAGTTTTGATTTTATGTCTGATTTTCACATCTGCTCCATGCAAATTGTCTGTTCTCCTTCCATCCTCTCCAGATGTAGTATCTGTATTTTTCAAACTAAGTTTTAGGTATTAGTTTTAGAATAAAGAATTTTTGTTTCTAGAATATTCAACAAGAACAGCTATGAGTTCACACATCAAAATTCCTAAATGTTTTTTTAAATATTGTTATACCTCAACATTCAAAAAAAAAAAAAATTATATACACCCAAAGCTGACTTAAGCCATCATTGTATAACTATAATAGTAACTGATGATGTGTAAGAATAAAAAATAAATGTATTTTGTTTCAAGGTCATCAGGAGATGACCTACCACCCATACCTCACCCCCACCAATGTTCTGACTTGGATGAGGTTGGGATTTTTATGTTGGGAGTCAGAGAGAGGAGCCAAGATTCCCTTCATCACAGTCACTTATGTTGTTTCATTACGAAGTGTAAGCTTCAATTCAAACTTCTCATTATGACACATGAAAATATAGTACATATTGAGCCAAATTAATAGTATTTTAGTATTTTTATGCTATTTACTTGATTATAAGGTATGAGCAGAAAGGAAAGGGAGGTCATTAAATTCACGGTCATTCAGAGCCCTGGAGCTCAAAAATATTTCCTTTGTAAAACTGTAACCTTTTTCTACTACACAACTTCACATATTTCTTCTATTTGATAGCTATCTCTGAATTTAAATAAACTATCAACACTGTTTACCATTCTTCCCCAGAGGTAATATGAGCTTGCAGAGCAAAATGCTGTTTTCAGCGTCCATATTTCTGTGTCCATTTTTAACAAAATGACTACTTAACTTCAATAAATATTTTCTTAATGTGTGTCTAGGATTCCAAAAAAGGAACAGAAGTCAAGCAAAAATTAATAGCACTCTATAAAAAGCATGAAACGGGATTAAGATGCTTGGTACAGGAACTGTTACTAACAAATGTGATTTGTCTAATCTGCACATTTGATTTATTGATGGATAAATCAGATGTAAGAGAGATGCGGTGAACTTAAATAGATGGGTAAACACTCCAGTAGCTACATTTGTCTAACTTCATGGCCTGTATTTATTTAGGATGCTAGTCCAGAGAACATAAAGTTGGGTTTCAACTTTAAAATGCATGGCTATAATATAAATGCTTGATGGATTGAGGATTTGTTTGATTTGCACAGGAGGCAGCTATCTGCATTTGAGTGGGAGGGTGACAGTGTGTGCTGCTGAGCCAACACGGAAAGCTTCAGCATCCTTGAGCCTGCAACACCTCTTTCCTCCACCTGCAGCTGAACTGAGTCCTGTATGTCAGTGTACAGGCACTCCCACACTATCTGTGAGTGATGGACAAAATCCCTGTAACTCAGGTCTCCTTTGTAACATTAGGTAGAAAAGACTTCAGACCACTGGTAAACATCGCTTCCCATTATTAGAGACAATGTGTGCAGGTCCTCTCCCACCTCTCCTCTTTCTCTCCCCCTTCTGATCCTGGGATAATCAAACCCCAAACTCTAGTAAACATGAATGTGTTATCTGTCATTTTTGGATGACAAATTTCTGTCAACATTTTTATTATAGCAGTAAAGAGTTAAAAAAAAAAAAAAAAGTTAGTCTTCCTAATACAATGTCTCTTAAAATAGGGTCCAGAGGAAAAATACTCTTTTCTCTCCCCCATTGTTGCAGAAGTGGAAAGATTGATATAAAAAGCATGAGGCCTTGGAGACTACAGAGTTAGGATCAGAGTCAGAATCTCAGATGACAGGTGTACTTTTTATTCTTTTTATCCTTCTGGCCATACATAAACTAAGGGATCCAGAAACACTTGCACAATCTTGGTTCTAGCCCAATATATCTATGTCCTTTTCCCATGGAAAGGAATGACACAAGTATGGGTTAGATAGCACGTGCAAGACATTATACATACTAGAAAGCAGATGATCCTGTTGAACAAAGAAGCAGGGCCTCAAAATGTGTTAAAGTATACACTAGCTAATTGCAATCTTTTTTCCCTCCAGTAATGATTTGTGTAGAAGAGAGATTTGGTGACTGACAGACAGTCATCTTAGTGTCTTGTCTGATAAAGAAGGAAAAGTGTGTGATAATAGAAAACAATATTTTCTGTGATACAACTGCAGTAGGTAAAATTTCTGTGGTCAAACATTGACTGAACCATGGTGCCTGTAAGTAGGAAAGAAAGAGGAAAAGCGGGAAAGAAGCAGCCCTGTGATGAAGGTAACATTGCCAAATACTGTTTCTAATTCTAAGCACCTATCCCAAGGAGGGCACAGCTCAGTGAGAAGTTGCCCAGAAGACAATATAAACTAAGGATTTTACAAAAATGGAGTTTAACTAGAAAAAAAAAATAGACATTTTGTGAGAGAAAATAATATTATAAAAATTTTTTTATAGGCTCAAGGATATTGAAGAACTTAAGAATACAGTCAATAATCTGCTTTCCTGTGTCTAAGGAGGACTCTGTTCATTTGCCTTGATCCAAATTCATGCATTCCTGATTGCAGATCTGAAATCCAGTTCCTGTCCATTGGGATATTGTATATATTTCCTTATTTTCTTTTATTATTTTATAAATATTTTCTTCGAAGTATTTTAGTTCCTTCTAAACTCATAAATCTCTTTTTCTCCCTTTGCTATTTGGACAGAGAGGTGGGGGAGAGCAACTTTTGTTCATCACAGTGGCCAGTCCTTGCCAAAACACAACAATGGTTTAAACCAGATATCAATGAAAATTTACCTCTACAACACATTCTGTCAGTAAACAAAGTATTTTATAGAAATCTGCTTCAAGTGGAAAAATAATGAATATTATATAGATAATGCAATATATTTATTACTGGTTTTTATGTATTAGTTTTTTAATCAAAGTTGTTAATTATAATGACTCTCAATTTACTAGAGGTTTTACAAGAAAATGTTGGAATTGCTCTCATTCATTTTCTTTACATTATATCTGCCTGAAATTGGACCCAGTAATCCAGTTTAAGGAAGGGGAATAGAATGACTAAACCCGCAAATCTTTATTTTTCTATTCTCTTGCATTGCTTTGATGAATCTCTGAACTTTCACAGGATCACATATTCCCCATGGCTGGCACAGGAATTATGAACTCTGTCAACTTAGATACCACTTTGAGTGATAGTTTGTTCAAAAGATAACATCCCATTACAAAGTGCCATACCAATAAAATGTTTGTGATCCATGACAGACAACAACAACAACAAAAGTTGTTTATCTGCCTGAAAACAACTGCCTATTTCCCTACCCTCTCACTTCCAGCCAAAAAAAAAAAACCACAAACCCAAAAAACCCAAACGAACAACAAAATGAAATTGGAAATACTCACTCCTTTGTTCTAGGAATATCTAGTGACAAAAAAAATCAAGTGGACTAAATCCTTTTCTGAATCCCTCCTCTTAATCTGTTTATATCAGCCCACTGCTATTTTTACACTATTCCTTTCAACTGCTCACATGAGAAGAAAGATGTCTTCTGACACTAGACTCCCAACATAGTTAGAAATTTTACTACTGAACTACATCATAATCCATGTGATTTTCCCATGCTATCTTGGCGTGATAGATTCTGTCATTTATGTAGCAATAATGTTATGCATATCATCTGATGAAAGGTGAGATCTTAGTGGGGAAAAGTACGTCAATGAACAAGCATGAATTACTGAATGCACATAGACATCTGCTTCTTCAGGTGTTACCATTTTACACAGTGACTTTTCAAAACAGAAGACCCTAAAACCTTTTAAATCAGGCACTACCAATCAAAGCTAGACGTTAAAAATAGATACACTTGGAAAAAAGAGAACAGAAAGAAAGGAAATTGTGCCATCAGAAGTGTTTAACAAGGTCATAAGCAGCTCTAGGAAGGAACTCTAATAGAAGTTTTAAATCTGAAACCTTGTAAATAGCATTCATGAATTAAGCTGTGAAGGAGGATCTGTCTACATATTTTCTTATCATTCATCTAAACGAGCCCCAAACGGGCTAACGGCCATTTTGCCGAGGAGATCAGCTGCGGTGGAGATAAGCGGCGCTGCGGGAAGGGATCGCAGCAAAAAGCGACCCTAAAAGGACCGCCAAGGAGCTCTTTTTGAGGGAAGCAGTGGAAGGTGGAAGCAGCGGCCGGCCCCTGACAGGACCCAGCTGCTTGTGGGAGGGCTGCAGAGGAGGCGTGGGCGGAAACACTCCCCCTTCTGGCTAAAAGAGGCCTCTAAGGAGCACAGCTGCGCACCGGCAACGTACGGAAGTGTGGGGCGTGGCCGGGAACACGGGAGGGACCAGAAGCATTGTCCGCTGGGCAAGTGAGTGTTCCTGGTTATCCTCACGCCCTCGGTAGGAGTACAGCCATGGTCTCCACCCGAAGGAAGGTCATGCGCTCAGCCATAAACAGAATGGATGTGGGAACCCAGACAGAGCTCCCTCAGAAACATGCGGCTGTCCAGGTCACGGGCTGCAGGGAGTGCCAGGACCTATTACAGGTAACAGGTGACAGCTGTGAGACCTGTTGTCTCAGATGCGAAGAGATGAATGATCTGCTCAGCATGGTGGCAGAACTGAAAGAAGAGATGGAAAGGTTGAGGAATAATAAGGAGAAAAGCAGGAAGGCTCCAGGAGCCCCTGTACACACCTGTGGTCAGCCTGAAGGCAAAACCACAACTGAAAAGAGCGAGTGGAAGCAGGTTCGTGGTCGGGGCACCAGACGACCTCCTACCTTACCAACCTCATCGAGCCAAGTACCTCTGAGGAATAGGTATGAGGCTCTGCTTCAGAATGACCACTTGATCAACGAAGTAGCTAGGGAGCATTCTACAACACAGATGCCTCCTAAACCAAAAAAGCACACACCCCAGATCAACACTGCACCCTCTAAGAAAACGCGAAGAGTGATAGTCATTGGGGACTCGTTCCTGAAGGGGACAGAGGGCCCAATATGCCGGGTAGACCCTACTCAAAGGGAAGTCTGCTGTCTCCCTGGAGCCCGGGTGAAAGATGTCACCAGGAAACTTCCTGGTTTAGTAAGGTCCTCAGATTATTACCCATTAATGATATTCCATGTAGGGGCAGAGGAGACAGCAACTCAAAGCTCGAAAGCTATAAAAAGAGACTTGAGGGAGTTGGGAGGCTCGGTCAAAGATTCTGGGATCCAGGTGATTTTTTCATCGCTCCCTCCAGTGGCGGGCAATGATGCTGAGAGGAGTAGAAGGATTAAATCAATCAACACGTGGCTCTGAGGTTGGTGTCGCCACCATAACTTCGGGTACTTTGAAAGTGGGTTGGGCCATACGGCACCGGGCTTTGTAGCAGGAAATGGAAGGTGCCTCTCTCAGAAGGGGAAGGCACTTCTGGCCCGAGAGATGGTGGGGTTGATAGACAGGTCTTTAAACTATATGTGAGGGGGGAGGGGGGTGATTGCCTCAGGACCCTTAAGGATAACAAGTCTGAAGTTAAGGGAATACGGGAAGCGCAGACGAAAGAGCACAAAGGAGGGCCACCTGAAGAGCAACACGAAGGAAAGGGAGCCATTCCAGCCAGTAAGTCAGCCCTGTTAGGTGCCCAGCTGAAGTGCCTTTACACAAATGCACGCAGCATGGGGAATAAGCAAGAGGAGCTAGAGATGTGCGCACGCATCCAGGGCTACGACCTTATTGGCATTACTGAGACGTGGTGGGATGACTCTTATGACTGGAGTGTTGGAATGGAGGGTTACAGACTCTTCAGGAGGGACAGGCTGGGCAGACGGGGAGAGGGAGTTGCCCTCTATGTCAAGGACCAACTGGAATGTGTGAAGCTCCACCTGGGGACGGATGAAGATGTGATGGAGAACAGGGCCCGCTGTGACGTCCCCAAGCCATGGACGGTGACCTCAGCGAGCCATGGGGTCTATAAACAGATAGGGGCAGCGTCGTGCTCGCACGCCCTGGTCCTCATGGGGGACTTCAACCACCCCGCTATCTGTTGGAAGGACAACACAGCAGAGCACAAGAAATCTAGAAAGTTCCTGGAATGCATTGATGATAACTTTCTTCTTCAATTGATCGAGGAACCAACGAGGAAAGGAGCTGTGCTGGACCTTGTGCTTACCAACAAGGAGGGGCTGGTCGGGGATGTCAAGTTCATGGGGAGCCTCGGCTGCAGTGATCACGAAATGGTGGAATTCAAGATTCACAGAGCAGCAAGGAGGGTGTGCAGCAAGCTGGCTACCCTGGACTTCAGAAGAGCAGACTTTGGTCTCTTGAGAAATCTGATTGGGAGGATAGCATGGGAAAATGAATTGGAGGGGAGAGGGGCCCAAGAGGGCTGGTTGTTATTCAAGGATCGCCTCCTCCAAGGTCAGGGGAGGTGCATCCCAAGAAAGAAGAAAGCCTGCAAAATAGCCAGCGGGCCTGCGTGGATGAGCAAGGAACTGCTGGACAGAGTCAGGGCCAAAAGGGAGACCTATAGAGGGTGGAAGCAGGGAAAGGTGGACTGGGCAGAATACAGAGAAACTGTCCGAGTGGCCAAAAATGAGATTAGACAAGCGAAAGCCCGGGCAGAGCTAAATCTGGCCAGGGATGTGAAAGATAATAAAAAGAACTTCTATAGATATATCAGGGATAAAGGCAGGACGAAGGACGCTGTGGCTCCCCTCCGGAATGAAATGGGAGACCTGGTCACCCAGGACATGGATGAGGCTGAGCTACTGAATGACTTTTTTGCCTCAGTCTTCACAGGCAAAGGCTCAAACCGCACTGCCCGAGTCATGGAAGAAGGCAAGAACGGGGTCTCTGGGAGTGAAGAACCGCCCACAGTACAAGAGGATCAGGTTCGAGACCTCTTAAGGAACCTGAAGGTGCATAAGTCTATGGGACCTGATGAAATCCATCCACGGGTCCTGAGGGAGCTGGCGGACGAAGTTGCCAAGCCCCTTTCCATCATATTTGAGAAATTGTGGCAAACTGGCAAAGTTCCTGCTGATTGGAAAAAAGGGAACATAACTTCCATATTCAAAAAAGGAAAAAAAGAAGACCCCAGGAACTACAGGCCGGTCAGTCTCACCTCTGTGCCTGGCAAGATCATGGAGCAGATCCTCCTGAAATCCTTGCTAAGGCACGCTGAAAATAAAGAGGTGATTGGAGACAGCCAACATGGCTTCACCAAGGGCAAATCGTGCCTGACAAATCTGGTGGCCTTTTACGATACTGCCACACACTTGGTGGACAAGGGCAGAGCGACTGACGTCATCTACCCGGACTTATGCAAAGCGTTTGACACTGTCCCGCATGATATACTGGTCACAAAATTGGAAAGCCATGGATTCGATGGATGGACCACTCGGTGGATAAGGAACTGGCTGGATGGACGCACACAAAGGGTTGCAGTCAATGGCTCCATGTCCAAGAGGCGGCCAGTAACGAGTGGTGTTCCTCAGGGGTCGGTATTGGGACCAGTACTATTGAACATCTTTGTCGGAGCCATGGACAGTGGGATAGAGTGCACCCTCAGCAAGTTTGCTGATGACACCAAGCTCGGTGGCGCAGTTGACACGCTGGAGGGAAGGGACACCATCCAGAGGGACCTGGACAGGCTGGAGAGGTGGGCTCGTGCAAATTGCATGAAGATCAACCAAGCCAAGTGCAAGGTCCTGCACCTGGGACGTGGCAACCCCAGGCACAAATCCAAGTTGGGCGGAGAATGGCTGGAGAGCAGCCCTGAAGAGAAGGACTTGGGGGTGTTGGTAGATGAGAAGCTCCACATGAGCCGGCAGTGTGCGCTGGCAGCCCAGAAAGCCAACCGTGTCCTGGGCTGCCTCAAAAGCAGCATGGCCAGCAGGTCAAAGGAGGTGATTCCGCCTCTCTACTCTGCACTCGTGAGACCCCACTTGGAGTACTGTGTCCAGCTTTGGAGTCCTCAACACAGGAAGGACATGGATCTGTTGGAACAGGTGCAGTGGAGGACCACGAGGATGATCAGAGGGATGGAGCACCTCTCCTATGAAGACAGGCTGAGAGAGCTGGGGTTGTTCAGCCTGGAGAAGAGAAGGCTCCGGGGAGACCTTATAACGGCCTTTCAATACCTGAAGGGTGCCGATAGAAGAGCTGGGGAGGGACTCTTTACAAAGAAGAGTAGCGACAGGACAAGGGGCAATGGTTTTAAGCTGGTGGAGGGGAGATTTAGGTTAGATACTAGGAAGAAATTCTTTACAGTGAGGGTGGTGAGGCACTGGAACGGGTTGCCTGGGGAGGTCGTGGATGCCCCATCCCTGGAGGTGTTCAAGGCCAGGCTGGATCACAGAATCACAGAATCGTAGTGGTTGGAAGGGACCTCAGAGATCATCAAAAAAACCATCACCCACCCACACAGCACCCCACCACAAACCAGTAATCTTGGGCACTAGAGCATGCCCTGAAGAACCATGTCTACACGTTTCTTAAATACCTCCAGGGATGGTGACTCCACCACCTCCCTGGGCAGCCCATTCCAATGCTGGATAACCCTTTCAGTAAAGAAATGTTTCCTAATATCCAACCTGAACTTCCCCTGGCGCAACTTGAAGCCATTACCCCTTGTCCTATCATCTGTAACTTGGAAGAAGAGACCGACCCCCGTCTCTCTACAGCCTCCTTTCAGGTACTTGTACAGAGCGATAAGGTCTCCCCTCAGTCTCCTCTTCCCCAGACTGAACAACCCCAGCTCCCTCAGCCTCTCCTCGTAAGACTTGTGCTCCAGACCCCTCACCAGCTTCGTTGCCCTTCTCTGGACCCGCTCCAGCACCTCAATGTCCCTCTTGTGGTAGGGGGCCCAAAATTGGACACAGTACTCGAGGTGGGGTCTCACCAGTGCCGAGTACAGGAGGACAATCACCTCTCGGGCTCTACTTGCCACACTGTTCTTGATACAGGCCAGGATGGCTATTTGAGCAACCTGGTCTAGTGGGAGGTGTCCCTGCCCATGGCAGGGGGGTTGGAACTGGATGATCTTTAAGGTCCCTTCCAACCCAAACCATTCTACGATCTTAAATATTACAATTGTTGAATTTAAAAGCTCTCTGAAGTCATTGTCTCATTATGAAGCAAGGAAAAGTAATGTGGTTATATTATCATGTTATTTAATGCACTGTGTAATAAAGAAAAGAGTTTGATGGTTTTAAGGTTTTTTGTTGTGGTTTAGGTTTTGTTATTTTGGTTTGGTTTGGTGGGTTTTGATAGGTTTTGGTGTTGTTTTTTCTCTGAAGGATGGTCATTGTGTTAGGTTTAAATTAACTTAATGATGCAATCTGAACAGATTTGAACTTCTGATTAAAGTCCAAAGGCTTTGGACTTCAACGTAAAAAGTTTTGCTCAGACAAAAGAATGACAGAAACAAAAGGAAAGACAAGAGAAATAGTAATTAAGAAAGCATTGTCTCATAACCTCCAAAAGAATTTCAAGTAGTAATTTAAGTTTATTCTCCCAGGTGGGTAGGAAAGATGTAAGAGATATTTCTAACCCTATGGAGTTACTGCCAAAGCTTGAGGGATTTATATTGTTTATTTGTATGTTTAAGTTTATTCCTTGTTTCTCTTAAGGTTAGAATATATTCTTTTTATTCTAAAAGTATTATGTTAATTACTATGTTTGGAGTGCTTGAATTAGTAAGAAGGTTTGGTTTTTGTTGTGGTTTTTTTCTAGGTTTGTGGATGAAAAGAACAGATAAATCTATTTCACATACAGGAATATAGTGCAAAATACCCAAACTCTACTGTGCTCAATTCAAAAGTGGAAACAATAGAGCCAGATTACTAATTATATTTTTTTTTTCAATATGACTAGACTATTATTAGATTGGAATAAGAATGCTGGAGTGTACTCTGTAAATATATTGGCTTGGGCATGTGCTAATTTATGCACCTCATCTTTTGTAGCTGCTTCAGTTACTTGGCAAAGATGATACTATGCAAATTTACACTCCCCGTCATCTCATTGATCAAGAACACAAGAGGATGCAGTCTAGATTTAAGCAGAAATTAACACCTTGATTAAGCTAATAGTGGAAAAGGACAGTTTCTGAAAATGATTAGAGGCTATTGTGCATGTGTCCTATCATATCAAAAAATTCTATTGTTGCAATATAAACATTACTGATGTGTCAAAGGAGTTTCTTAATGCATTCAATTACAAATGGTTAAACATCTGTTACCTTTTGCGCATGAAAATTTCTGACTGTAGCTTGCTTCCATTTTTTTGGTTTTTATCAGAAGTGGTTAACAGAACATTCCCATTATGGTAGAGATGAATGTTCCATGTATAATCTGTTTAGAATAAATATTTTCCTTATAAAAGTCACCTTTAATATTATGGGTCGTAGAACGTTTTGGTTTTTCTCACTTTCAATGGAATGTAGAAAATCTCAATTATAGTCAGAAGTTAAAAGTCACTTTTGTCAGAATTGCATTTTTTTTTACTCTGAAAACTGACCTGGAAATCTTTCTACACATTTTCCACATCCCATTTTTTTCTTTTTTTATAAATTTTGTTTTCATATGAATACAGCCATATTTGTATCAATACAAGAATTACATTGATACTTCTACAGAAGCAATGAATACCAGAAAGCATATAAAAGTATCTTAACAGGGTTACTGTGGTCTATCCCTAATGATTGCATTTTACCTAGACGTTGGACAGCTTGATAACATCTTTCAGAACTGCAGAGAGCACGTATTCTCCATCCAAAACCACCTCATCCTTTGCTATTATTAAATACTATTACTTTACACTTGTAAGTTTCCTTAGTACTAGCATAACTACACTTAAGCACATCCCACTGATGAAGGCACAGTGTGTGTTCATTTAAAAACAGCAAGCAGTCTGCAGTAATTAAGGAATGCTTAGTCTTTCTATTGTCCAAAAATATCTCAGATAAGGAAATAACATTTCCTGTCTCATCACTTGGCCTTACCACTGTGGTTACGAGTTCATGTTCTTCTTCCTAGGTGTTCTTTTTCAGTTGATTTGTTATGTTTGACTGCTTTCACTTAACTTGCTTCTAAGGCTTGTATATACATAGATATTAAATTAATATTAGCAAATAAATATGTGAACAGAACTACACAAAACTGGAAATACCCGGGTGTAAAAAGACATTACATTGGTCCACAAAGAGAATTTGTGAATGCAATCTATGTTCATGCTTGAGAATAAGTCTGCACACTTAAATAATCCAAATTTTATTCAAACTCTTGAAAAAGATTTAAGTCTATAAATATTCTTTTCTCCTATTTCATTGTGTTTATATAACATTCGCCTGGCTGAACAATCGAAAGAGATTATGAGTTCCAACAGTCTAACATCTCCATAATTTCGAAGAAAAATAATCTTATGAATATCCTGTCTCTGTATTTAAATCAAGTATAATAACCCTATTCTCTGAAGGTCAGTAAAAATGCATTCTGAAAGATCTGTTTTGAAAGGTCAGATATTCACAAGTGAAGGTCAAATGTGGTAGTCTAGTTACTGACTCCTTCATACTTTTCAGGCCAAATGCATCATTTGAGAATCAGGCAGTGATAGTTACTCACATTTTCACCTTGATTCATTAAATATGTGAAGGAAAATTCAGACTTTTTAAAGGAGAAATAACAGATAAAAGAACAAAAATGGTATCATCATAAATAGAATTGATGGGAAAAAGAATAATCCATTAGCTTTTACTTTTTGCTTTCCTTGCTCTGATCTGATTAGGAAAATATTTGAAACACTGCTACTCAAAGGATGAGAGAAAATTAAGTAAGACAGATGATAAAGATAATAGTGTAAGTAAATTTATTTAGATTAAATTAATAAATCTCTGAATGGCATTTGTTGGGATTGTTGCAGAAACTTGAGAACAACTACACAAAATATCTCCATGAGAGTTAGTAGCTAAGTTTAAAAAACAAAATAAGTCAGTTCATTCAGTACAGTTTGTTGTATAATTTCAGGGAGAAATGCATGTGCAGTAGCTGAACATGCATAAAATGATTGTTCAAAGCATGTGATATCAGTTTAAGACATGTAGGCTGTATGTGCTCAGTGTTCATCAGAAGGAAACACCAGGACACAAACAGTGGAGCAAAACCAGAATAACCTTCATAATTACCAGGTTGATGAAATGCCTTTTCCCTTTAAAATGAAAAGCAGTGCAGAGTACTCTGTTCCTTGCAGAATACTTAGGTTCAAAAATTACATCATTCCTATTTAAAAATCCTCTGAATTGCCCTCATATTAGCAGAACAGCATATATCTGGGCCTCAGTATATTTGAGAATCTGACACTTAGTGACACTTTTAAGCTGAAGTTTACACTCTGAGTAAAAATGAAAACTTAAAGTGAATGGGTCATCTAAGACTTGATTTTCAACTTAACTGACATTTTGGCTTCTCACATTAAAGTGTAATAATATTGACAATATCTAGTCATTTTTGCTGAGGGTTTTAAGAAAACATTCCTTCCAGATTTACAAAACGAAATATTTGCATTTTTTCAGATCAGTCATGATGAGTCTTAATTTATAGGAAATAATATAATTAAAAATAAATTCAGCAAGAGCAGATAGAAAATCAAGAACAATTCCATAGAAGACAATGGGGTTGCAAGTGAGGATGTTGTAGCTACCTCTGTGGTGATACAGGACTTAAGTTGAAGTTGGCATGCATAAGAAAGTCACACAGAAAGGTAGGCTTTAACTTGTCTAATTATCTTGTTGGAGTGATCAGAACGGTTGGAAATGTTCAGATGGTGACTTGAAATGCAAAATAGATGTTTTGTTCTATCATTCAAAAAAATACTTGAGTCATTTGAGTTGTTATTTACAACACAGAGACATCATATTTTGTCTGTGAGATTGCCATAAATACTCATTAGAGGATCTGAACTGTGAGTCTGGTTAACTGATTCATGATCTTGTCCTGGCGTAACATGATTAGGTCTGATTCTATGAAGCTCTGACACTAGCTAATATGAGCTGAATTTTTTTCCCTTATAAAAAAAGATATCCATGTGAAGGCATCCTACCTAGGCCAAGAACTTTGAGATTAAAGTTTCCCACCATTTCCTTAAAAATGAGTTTACCAGAGTCTTGGTCTCCAAAGCCAATGATTTTAGAGGCAGAAGAATATAACCAGAAAAGAGTACAGGCGTACTGAGTGAGACAAATTAGATAATAGACTTGAACAAGAGTTTGATCTTTCCATTGGCATCCTTGCAGGGTGGACTTTGTCTTCCCAACCTATCCTGCTGCATTGCTTTTCAGCCCATCAGCTTTCAAAGGGCTTTCTAGGTTCGGAAACAATTTATCATTTCCCCCCCAACTTGTATCTACTCCTGCAGGTGACCAGTCTCCTTTCCATTACACTGAAGTTTGGCTTTTGGGTCTGTTCTTTTTCACAAGGAAACTTTCCTGCTTTCTGCAGGGTCCACAAACAATGTGCCTCTCCTCTCACCTGTCCTGGGCTGTATTTGGGGGGGTGATCTCAGCAGAGCTCAAGAGCTCTTGGTAAAACACTGGTGAATTGCACAGAGAATTGCTTCGGGATCACATCACGTTATCTATTCAATTACTTATTTTTAAGAAAAAATGTGTCAGGGACAAAATCTCTCTTTCATCTTTGTCCTTAGGAAAACAGCCCAATGAGCTCTTTAAAGACAATACAGTGAAAATTGATGTTATGGGTTATTTCAAAAAAACTTTTGTTTTTATGGTTGCATTTTTTTAATACTTTTTCTTTGTTGTCATTACATTACTGCAAGGGTCTTTGAGGTCCTTTCCTCTGGCAATTTTGTTCAGATGTCATGATTATATGCCATTTCCAGATTATATGCCATTTCCAGATTATATGCCATTTCCAGATTATATGCCATTTCCAGATTATATGCCATTTCCAGATTATATGCCATTTCCAGATTATATGCCATTTCCAGATTATATGCCATTTCCAGATTATATGCCATTTCCAGATTATATGCCATTTCCAGATTATATGCCATTTCCAGATTATATGCCATTTCCAGATTATATGCCATTTCCAGATTATATGCCATTTCCAGATTATATGCCATTTCAGATTTTTAGAAGAAAAATATTCTGGGTTTTATTTTCCACAATGACAATGTTGTGTTAGGAGTAACGAATATACTTGAAATTGTACTGTTACTGAACTCGTTAACTATCACATTGTTCCTAAAAACTTTTCCAGTTAACATAGGAGAAAAACAACACCTATACAAAGACATTAAATTTTGCTCCCTTGGCTTGACTTATTCTATGATTTCAATTAAAATAGGACATACCTAGCTTCTTCAAAGAATGTAATCATGTAGGTTAAAATTTCAAGCATTTCAAAATTTTATAAAACAGTTATATATGTAATATGTAAAACTGAAAAAACTGAACAAATCTGCAAAATCGGTTTTAGTTTCCAGAACTTTGAGATTCTAGCTTTTGGGAAAAACAGAATTAATTTTTTTTTTGTTTTTTAGCAGTCTGTAACCCTACTGATGTAAACTTTTAAACCTAGGAAAAAGCAAGCAAAATTAAGCAGAATGGTCTGTCTCAGAACTATAGAATATAGAGAGAGTGTTACATAGGAAGCAAAAAACAAGGAAGTGTGTTGGTAGTAAAAATCTCTCTTTCTTCACAGTAAGATCATATTTCCCTCTTGAAATAATAATAAAGCATTAAATGTTCACTTATAACTTCCTGAACTATAATCTTCTGAAAGAAACCTATTATCTGAATGAAATCTTTAAGTCAAGTGGGTTTTGGGACTCATTTTAAGAGTTTTAAAATTCCACGAGTAACATATGAGAATTAGTACAGTATGCAAATAATTGATTTCACAAATTACTGCATGGCACACTGGTTTAATAAACAGCACCTGGAATGTTCCTATATGTCGTAAAGCTCTGCATGGTCAGCATTGAACACCATCAGGTTCAGTATGAGCCCCAGCCACAGCGACGAAAGTGAGACCTCAGGTCAAGCTTCACTCAAATCAGTAGAGGACCCTCCCAGTTCTTCTCTGGGTTTTGTAGAGCACACACGGGAAAAGGAGATTGCTCTCACGGTTAGCCACAGAAGCTGACATTTAATATGCTTTCATCAGTGAGTTTTATATGGATTGATTGGTCTTCTCAATTCATCTTAAGACTATGGACAATTTTTGCAAGCAAGAGTTAATTACTTGCTACATGTGCTGTTCGACACAAGAATCTCCTTAGCCTGAGCACATATATGCCTGCTTGAGCATGTGAAGATAAGTTAGTGAATATGAAAAACACAACAGGTTAAATTTTCCTCTTTACAATCGATATCAACGCCTGAAGACTGTTAGTGGCTTTTATATGGCATGAAATGGCAATCCATTTCTTATTTTCTTGTTATTTTAAGCAATTGGTAACAAAAAACTAGTTTCATTAAGATATGAGTGTTATATCCTCTATTACCTAAAAGGAATACATTTCTCCTTTGTATTTAGGAGGACAAAACAAATAGAGTATGTATTTCTGCAAGACTGCAATTGAAATTTAAAAGCCATTAAATAATTTCTTTACCACATCTGATAGCTGTAGTTACTGAAGCAAGTAAAATTTAATTTGGAAGTAGAAATTTAAGAATTTAAATACAGTGATTGTATTGAAACTGAGGGATATGATGCAACCGAGGGACATTATACGGATAGATATGGTGCATTGTAAATGTAAATGAACTTTGTATATTCAAAACATCCCTAGTACAACCCAGATTCATTGCATCAGGAGTTATATTCAACAGCAGGATAGTATGGTCTGCCATCCACACAATATTAGATCTTTATCACTATTTCCAGAATGAGGACAGGACCAACTATTTCCAGTAGACACTCTTCTAACAACTAATACTTATTCTTGTGACATAGTCAAAATATCTTCTGCCTTGGAAAGTACATGTTTTCTGGGCTCCCACGTGGACTGGAAATGAGAACAGTTTTCATCAGGTTACTTCGCCCAACGGTGTCTTCTATGTACATGCACATATTTTCTTTTTCTTCTTCTGGGAGCATTCTGCAATTCTTGCTTGACTGCAGTTTGGACACACTGAGTTTCTTTCCACAGCTACAGCAGGAGAACAGGCAGTGACAATGGTCTTCCTAATGAATCACATAAAATGGTTTCTCTCGGTTCAAGTGGGCTTGATACCAGTGTGAAGCTGTTGACATCAGCTGAATTTCTCTCATATTCACTAGGTAACATGAAGAGAATTAGGCCTGCACATATTGGTAGTCACACTTTTCCACTCTCAAAATGTTAATGCATAGATATCACTGTAAATAATTATTGAGACTTCAAAAGGCTGTAAATGTCATGTTAAGACTCCTACATTTAATGCCATTTTATCTGCAAGATTTGCAGTGTAGTATAAATTGAGCTAGATTTTTATTTTTTGTAGCAGAAATTGGGCAGTTTACACTAGCTATAGCTCTGACTGAGATTATTGATAATGTATATTAAAGATAATTCTGTATAATTATATATATGTAAACACATACATATATAAAAACACGTTAACTCAGGATTTGCCAAGAAGTGGGACTGAATATCATGTATTTCCTACATATATATCAGACCAACAATTTTCCAGCATCAAAACTTTTTTCCCTGATGAGCCTAAAAATCAAAGTCTATTAAGGTAGTTCAAATGTACTCAAGAAAATATTTTTTCTACATACTTGTGTAGTAGTTTCCTTAGTCTAGTGCCCATTTCACAGTAGAGTTGCAAACTCCAGAGCAGGTTACAAAGGAATACTGAGGGACTTTCATTTATACTGCCATCAGACATAACTTTAATGCTGTTTTTGCATCTAACATCTTTCTTCAGTTTACTGGAGCAGAGTCCTATAGTGTACCTCATTGAACTTACCACTACCTAAGATAGAAATAGATTTACAGAACATCTCCCAAGAGATTAAAAGGGAAAATCAGTTCTTTTATTGTAGATGTACTAATTTATAGTATACCATTAGTATAAGCTTTTCCATTAACTCACTGAACACAGTAATACTGAAAAGCATGCTAATTGAGTTGCTTCTCCTCCTCCCCAGTTTTCTCTAGATTTCTATTTGTGCAGCATAATCAGCTTTCAAAAAAAATGTTTTGCAATTGCAGTAAATGATAAAATTATTTTAGAAACATGTAATTGTAAGGTATGTTTCAAAGTCAAAGGGATTATTTTCACTACAATATAGGAGAGCAAAGCTTTAGTTGGAGAGATTTCTTGTAGCTCTCCTTTCAAGCCAGTTATTCATAACATAAAACATTTGTATACATTTCATCTTACATTGATCTAAGTCAAATTTTTCTAATGAGGCTGAATTGAGATGAATTCTCAACAAAGAGTGATGGGGAGAATTCGTGAAGACGGGAAAATTTTTTATTTTTAATTTTTTTTAAATTTTTAACAAGAGGTTAAATGACAGAGCCAATGAAAGACTGAGTATCTGGGGAGTTAGTACTGCAAAGAACAAATCCTTTTTTTATTTTGCATTCACACACTTTTTTGGTCAGAAAAATGGACAAACAAACAAGATAACCTGTGAATGTTTCTACTTTGTACTTGTTTCTGCTTCTCTCACTGCTAACCAATTGGAAAAAAATTGGCCCCAAAATTTTTTTTTTCTTTTTACATTTGCACAAATATCCTTCCAAATTCCATTTAAGAAAATAAAACTTGTTTGTTTTTCTTTATTTAAAAAACAGTTGCATAAGACAGCTTTGATTTCTCTGATACAAATACAAGATAAATATATCACAAAGAATTGTTCAAAATTATCCTGCTTATTAGCCAAAAGATAGGAATAGAATTATGTAACCCAAGTAGAAAATAGATTTTGAAGGTTTAATATACAGTCATGTATTTTATCTTTATTCCGAAAATAAACCTCACTTATAGGTAAAAGCAGTAATTTTTGGTAGGAAAATAAGGAATAGAAGTAAAATGGATATTTAAATTTAGCAAAAAGAGAAATGTAATAATAGCATGCAAGAATGTGGTAATATCATGTTACACTGGTTTTTTCTTTAAAATTGTGACAAGGTACACACATGCCAATTTTTTTTATCATTTACACTTTCTCTGAAGTAATGAAAGAAAATGAGACAATTTTTCTTTCTGTTTTTAAGCTCATAATTTTAAGTCTAAAAGTCAACCTGAAAACCTTTGATATTTACACATTTTCTTATTCTGCTTGTGGAACATGACTGTTACAAGTTCAACCGTGACATTTAAGGGAAAAAAAAGTTTAAAATACATTATAGCTGCCTCTCACACTGCTAGCCCACCGAAGAAGTATTTCTTTTGCTGACCACCTGAGAGCCTGCTGATCTTTAAAAACAAAAATTACTGCAAATATAGTAACTTGATAGACAAGGCACCAAATCCTGACAGTAACACTGTGGTGGGCTGATCCTTGCTGGGAACATGGTGCCCACCAAATCTGCTCTGTCACTCCCCTCCTCAGCTGGGCAGGGCAGAGATAATATAATGAAAGGCTAATGGTTTGAGATAAGGAAAGGGAGGTCACTCACCCATTACTTGACTTGGGGACGTTAGTTTATTACCAATCAAATCAGAGTAAGGTAATGAGAAATAAAAACTAAATCTTAAGACACCTTCCCCCTGCCCCTCCCTCCTTGCCAGGCTCAACTTCACTCCCCATTTCTCTCCCTCCTACCCCTGGCTCTTCGGGAATGATGCAGGGGAATGGGGAACAGGGGTTGTGGTCAGTTCATCACACCTTGTCTCTGCCACTCCTTCCTCCTCAGGGAGAGGACTCCTCACACACTGGCCCTGCTCCAGCGTGGAGTCCCTCCAATGGGAAACATTCCTCTACAAATTTCTCCAACTTGAGTCCTTCCCATGGGCTGCAGTTTTTCCACCAACTGCTCCAGTGTGGGTTCCTTCCACAGGGTGCAGTCCTTCAAGAACAGACTGCTCCAGCAGGGTTCCCCTGCAAGGTCACAAGTCCTGCCAGGACCCTGCTCCAGCATGGGCTCACCACAGGGTCACAGCTTCCTTTGGGTACCCACCTGCTCCAGTGTGGGGTTCTCCACAGGCTGCAGGTGGCTATCTGCTCCTCCATGGCCTGCACAGGCACAACCTGCCTCACCATGGCCTTCACCATAGGCTGCAGGGGAATCTCTGCTCTGGTATCTGGAGCACCTCCTCCCCCTCCTTTACTAACCTTGGTGTCTGCAGGGTTGTTCTTCTCATGTATTCTCACTCCTCTCTCCTGGCTGCTGTTGCCCAGCAGGTTTCCCTCACTCCCTTCCTCCCCTGCCATCTTAACTATGTTGTCCCAGATGTGTTACCACTGTTTCAGCCTTGGCCAGTGGTGGGTCTGTCTTGGAGCGAGTTGGCATGGGCTGTGTCGGACATGAGGGAACCTTCTGGTGGCTTCTGTAAGAAGCCTCCCCAGTAGCCCCCCTGCTACTAAAACCTTGCAATGCAAACTCAAGGCAAACCCTTAGAAACAACCTTTAAAAAGAGACTTGTCCTGTTTCTGCCCTTTACATAGTGATTTTCACTGAATTTTGATTATTGTTCATAAAAAGTGAAACTGCTATTATATTCCTCTATTACATAGCAGAACATAGTAGGCTGGCAATTTTATTACAGCCTCCTTAATAACAGAGAATTATGTTGAAACAGCTATCAAACAACCCTCCATGTTAGTCTTCCACCTTTGAAACAAAGTAAAAAAAATTCTGATATCTTATCAAGTAAGAATGATTGTTTGAAGAATATTTTATTATTTGTTTGTGGCTTAGGCTTTTGGTTTTTTGGGTTTTTTTTTGTCTTAGTGAAAAAAAATGTCTTTATAAAAAAATACTGTGAATACAGACCAGTCAGACAGATTTAGCCCAAACTGTCTAAACAAAAATCTCTAAGGTTTAGGTTTAGAACCTTTATAAGCTGAAATATCATATTCTGCATGAAAGCTGTTTGACTGAACTGAACAGCAAACTGCCTCTGTTGCCATACGGTTACAAACAAACTCAAATGAGCTGCAGTAATCCAGCACTGTCATTCCCTTAATTCCTTTTGAAAAAATGGTAATGTCTCATAACTGACTAGGAGAGAAACTTCAGCAGATCAATAAAAATGCATGAAGGTAATAACCACAGCTTCTCTACAGAATTAACTGAAGAAAAATAAGGCACAGTAACCCAGATTTCTATTGAAATATTTGCACAAAGCCAGTCTTCCTTATACTTGTCACTATGCCAACTGTGAGGTGATATGACAGACTGTAGTTTATTATTTTATTAGCTTTCAGAGGGCTAAATTGGTAAGAGTAATCCATAGCTTATGCAAGAGAAATCACAGTCTTTATGTATCTTATTCTGCTTGGTGGCTGAGAATCAATTTCATTGTGAGACAATAAATACCTGAACAAGATCCAAAATGTTTAAAAAGAACATTTAAAAGGATTGAAAAGCAAATAGACAAACATTCTTATCAATAGGGACTTTTTTTCCTCTCCAATGGAGAAATTTCTCCTCAATGGATAAAGGTTTTCCTGTCTCATTTAGAGCAGATCTGTGACTCATTTGGTGACTTCACCAAATGGTTGCTTATGTAGAATAAAATTATAATTCAGCAAAATATCACTACTAACTTGCAGCTTCTATAGCTACCTGCATAACTGCTGTCAAGCGTAATAACATTATTCATGTGGCATTTCAGACAGTCTTTATCTACCTTCTATGTGAAACTACATTCCTGTGCCAATAACATTTAATTTCAAGTATTAGAGGAAAGTTAGAAGGATTAGTAAACCAAGAACTTAAAGTGAACTTGAGAAGTGACATGAACTTGTATTCCTTCCTTGTGAATTATTTAGTCTATATGCTTAACTGAAAAGTTTTGTTTTTTTCTTCTGTTTTGTCTTGGACGGGGCAACAAGAAAATCATAACAGGTGCTACTGTGTTTCCAAGAATAAAACTGAAATAATATGTCTCTGAAAAAAACATTTTTATCACACTCAACTCTCCATGTACTTATGTGACTCACAGTGCTCCTAAAACAACAAACCATGAATTTAGATTAATTTATATCTGTTTGTTGCAGTGGCTGTCCTGGCAATCTTTTCCAGAGTATAGTGAACATATGCTATAGAATAGTCATTACGTATTCGGATGGAATATTAACATCCTTAATATTTAAATTTGAATAAAATGTTATTATGTACACATACCTTTTCTTTAAAGTCAGAAAGAAAACCATGCCTGTTTTGCTTTATAACTGGTCATTCTTTTTAAAGCATTTTCCCAGGTGCCAGGTATGGCATAAAGGATATGCAGCATGTTTAGTCTCTTTCTTCTAGTGCCATTGACCACTAAACCAATGTAGTAATGAGTTAAAAGCTGTCAGGAGGTCTTTGACTGACAAATGTCACAACATTGATTCAAGAGAATAATTTCAAGCCCCTCCATTAGTATCATGGCCTGGCTAGATGCCTGGAAGAGGTGAGCCTTTGATGGAGAGAATTGCTGGCTAACTCAGGTATATCAGGACAGGTGGCTACATGGGGGTTATGTTAATCATCCCACATGATCTTTTTTTCAGTAGAAATATGAGAAGGGCTAATAAAAGTTTTTTGGTGGGAAGTACAGTACAGTGAGAAACATGGCCAGCTTGGTTTTTATTATTTAAGTTCACTGCTAAAATAAAAAAGGCATTAAATTTAAGTGTGTGATACAGTGTCTTTTGATATTAGTTTATCTATGGATAAACTGTTAAATAAACTGTCTGGATAGGTATCAGACTAATTTGGTATAGTGTCATACCAAATTAGATGGTTAAAAGAAGAAGGAAGAGAAAAATAGACTAGGGTACAATAATAATTATTCTATGCTATTGGACTTTTTTCCTATTATAATTCTTGTGTTGCCTTTATTAGTCTTTACTTTGACTATCTGTTAGAAGAGTTTATCAAAACTTTCAGAGAAAAACTATTGCACCACAGATCCCGTCTATCCTTGCTGCATGCCCACAGGGACTTTCAAGTAAGATTTGCCAAACCACCCTATTTTCGTGGTGCAGGTGATATTCAATGTGAACAGAGAAAGGTAAAAAAAAGCTGGTAAAATAAACTAGTAAAAGAGTACACTGAGGTACATTTATATTGTATTTACGCACTTCAGTGTCCCACAAGGTGCAGAAAGCCTGTGACTTTTTTTTTAATTCTCACAGCTGCTCTCCACTAGTATCCTCTTGTGTTCAGGCCTGTTATGTTTCTGCAAGTCAGAAGTATGGCTGGGCGATGAATTTAGCCTCAAGCTGTCTGCAGTGCACCTCATACAGCTTAGATGGAGTCAGATGATGCCCAGAAGTATAATAAGACATTAACTGAATCCCTAGGGAAAAAAAAATAAATAAAATGAGGAATGTACTGGGTTGCAGATTCTGAGCACAGAAAGAAGTGAATAGTCTGATAAGAGACTCATTAAAAAAATTCTGACCCCTTAAATTAAATAGAGCTGTGTAGGAGGAAATAGTTGGTAACAAAGAATACGAGTGGAGGGGGAGGTTGGCTGCATGGGAAAAAAGGATCCGGAGGTCAAGAATGAGAGGTTCTGAATATTATAGAGAAGCATACAGGGTCTGCAGTATTTAATAATATTAGATCTCGATTTTCACTTTAAAAACCACTACTTTTGAAATTCCCAGCCATTTATGCAAAAACTTTTTTTTTTTTTTGATGGTTTAAAAAAAGTGCTTAAAGAAGCACTCTGGATTTGAGGCTCATACATGCCAACACCAGAAAGAAGAAAGCCCTCACAAGGCAGCAACATATAAGCAAAACTTCTCTGATCTTGTGTGGATTGTTGGTTTTCTGGTGTTGAATACTGGATTTTTATTTTATATTCCTATTTTCTTTGGGAAAAAAGATGGCTTTTATTCAAGCAGAATTTTTTAGGACAGTGTTGACAACCTTTAATACAACTGAGTTAAGGACAACTTGGTTAAGTACAACTCAGTTAAGACCCAAGGATTCAAGTGTCATTTAAATCTATGCTTATGTAATAAGCACCTCAAAAACTGGAAAAGTAAAATTCTCCAATTCTATAACTCAAAATCCTTTTGCTGTTCTGTTCTTACTCATACTTTCTTAGAAACCCATACTCAAATGTGATTAACTGTTTGTGTAAGAACAGAAGTATTAAAATGTAGAAGAAAATGACTCAGGAGAAAACATCAACACTAGCCCAGCTTTGGTGATAAATGCTACTGAAAACAGCAAACCAAGGACTTTTTGGGGACAAAATGACCCTGAGTCTTTAAGCACCAAGTTCTAATGCCATGCAAACACTCAGATTGTTGTTTCTATCTTAATCTGTGTTAAATTAATTCAATATCGGTGCTTCCACAGCTGTACATGCCAATTAATGTGATTATTAATTCAGTAATTCTATGTTTTTTGTTATGTCTGAGAATGGTGTATTATGTAGGTAGGATTACTTCAGTTTAACATTAAATGCATGAAGTGTAAGCATCCACAGCATTGCCCAGATTATTACTGTATCTGCAAGTTTTAATTTTACCATTATACAACGTAATATTTTGGTTTTAACTTTGCTAAATTTATATAGAAAGCTTTACAGAAGAAATTTAATATTATCTTGGATTAAGAATTTACTGAGAAACAGGTATAGTCAAGGTTACAATAGCAGGAATGAAATTTTCAATTAGTACCTTACACTAATTAGATATGTTACTTAATTTATCTTGGTAGGTTGTATGCTTTCACCTGAGCTGCTCTTTCTTCATTTTTTTAACCTTATCTGCAGCACAGCAGAGAAATCATCCCACTTTAAGGCTTTTATATAACTTTTTTTTTGTTAGAAGATAGAATGTAAATTAACTGTAACTAATGTCTCCACATTTCTATTATGTCAAATTGAAATTAGTCTTAAGAGATAAGAATAAATTCCCTATGCAGAGAAACTTGTTATCAGTTCCTAATGCTTTTTTATGATTAACTAGATCCTGTCTGTTTCTTGAATTTGATTCCTATTTTTAACAACTCTGATATTTATGTATATAATATGTTAAAGTAACTACATGGAGAATTATCTCAAATTCCCTAAGCTAGCCCAATGCTTGGGAAGTCTTTTAATTACAAAATCATTTCAGCTGGTTACAAAAGTGTATTATTTTTTTCTGGTTACAGAGTGTACTATTTTTCCTGTGGGATATTACAACTGAAATGTCCCATTTCCCACAATTCATTTCAATTTCCCTTTGTTTAATATTACTGGTCATTTACTAGCCAACCCTTTCCGGTTATTTAAACTGTAGACATCCACAGGATTCAGTACTAGCCTGATCATGTATATGAAAGTATATAAAACAGTCATTCTTGGTTCAGTGTTTATTTCTCAGGTACATCAGGTCCGGATTAATGATCTCCACTGGTGGTTGCTGCTGTCTGACATCCGTTCCTGAGATGTCCCCACCATCCCATTGACTTTGCAGCTTCCCCAGCCCCTTAACACATGTGGCCTAGTCATGTGGACTTGATGACACCTGCCTTGGCTTATGATCAGACTCTCATTTCACTTTCTGTGAGAGACAGTATCAAAAACCTTACTAAAATTATAAGAAAATGCATATCTTTAATGAAGAAATTAATTCACTTTAAAGGCAATTGTAAAAGAATTCACAGAATCATACAATGCTTTGGGTTGGAAGGGACCTTAAAGATCATCTTGTTCCAATCTGCAATATTTTTTTTTATACTCCTAAGTATTAAAACTACTGCTTTTTTTTTTTTTTATTTTTCCAAATGTAGTTACTCATCCATATGAAAATTATTTTTTCCTTTATTTGGAATCAAATGTTTATTAGTGAGTGCTTTAAAAAAAAAACAAAAACAAAAACAAAAAAACAAACACCAGAAATTTTAGTCAATATTGTTTTTCAGGCTTGCTTCTACATTAGTCCCTGTGAATGGTAGTCCACAGGTTGCTAGTACTGTTAAACAGATGGAACACACAGAATATTGTAAGACTAAATGGGCAAGCACTGACAGCTCTTGGAACTCACTGAGCCATTTAAGATGAGCAATGAGTCAGAGCTGGAGTCCTAGTGAGAAAGATCAATGGTGAATGCATTATCATAGTTATTTCCAATGACAGGAATAATAATGCAGTATTTATTTCTGGCACAAGGTTGCTTCAAGCATCATTTTTTCCCCTCTCATGATTTGGGTTGTATCTCATTCTAGTGCAAAATAGAGATATCTCACTGTGCTTAATACTATGATTCCACTCAATCTAGCTACTAAATACATTTTTTTCACATTATGTTGGTTAATTAAACTTTCTGTGAAGATTGTGGTAATTGAGTGTAAGGCTCCCATTAACGGCAGTAAGAATGCAAGGCAGTAATGCAGCCTTCTACAGTTTTAACAGTCCTCTCTGTGAAATAAAGGGGAATAAACAAACAAGTAGCCTGTGGCTTTATGTATGCTGAAACAGGAAAAAAAAGCAAAAAACCCACAGGTAAGACAAAAGAAACCAAAAACATTTTTCCTAACCTAGGGAAGAGGCTAGATGGAGACTACAAGGAGAGTAAAGCTAGAAATAATTCAAATGTTCTGTAAGGAATGAAATTTTGCTCACTTTAGCCTCATTGGTTTTTCATCTGTTGACTTCTACTAAACTCTTTAGATCCTAAACTTCTTTGACACATTGTCATTTTTTGTCTTTTCCCTACTAAGTTACTGTGACTATTCCATGCCAAAATGTAAACTGGCAGCTATTCTCTTATTTTCTGTGCAGTAAAACTGCTTCAGGAAAATTTTCTAAGAACCTGTAAAGAATTAAGTCAAAGTCCTAAATAGAATAAAAACTGAGGGCTTTCTAGCTTCTGCTTCTAATGATCCTGTATATATTTATCATAATATAAAATGAAGCATCACTCATATAGATATCGGGAAGTGCACTTTACTACTTAAAGTTAATACTTCAGGTTTGGAAAAAGTGCTCAATGCCACCTAATTTGTTAAAACTTAATGGATTCTTTATATAGCTTCTTCAGTAAATTTTGAAACACAACTTTGTTTTGACATGTTTCTTGTCATTTGTATTTATGTATCTATAGTTAAATGTCAACCCCTTGTCACATGGGTGAAACTTCTTTTACAACTTACCTATTGGTTAATTAGGACATGTTTTCATTTCCTATAAATGGGGGGATACTTTCAAAGATATATATATATATATATGTATATATATATATATATATATGCATGTATAAAATAGAATAGTACTTAGGAAGAAGCTCTATTTACACCACTACTTCTTCATCCATCTGGTTTAATGTTGTAATTGGAGAGGAATTTCAAAGACTATCAAATAAAGTAGGAATAAAGAACAACCTTTTTTTAATTGCTTCTTTGTTTTCTCAAGCTGCTTGTTTCCTGCCTTTTCTACTCTTCTCCTCATTCATTTAGGTGAAATCTTCTTGTTTTAATGAAGATAAACAATAGGTTTGTCAGAACTATTACATATATGTCAGACTGTGAGACTGCTCTTTCTTATATTTAAATTTGGCATTCTTAACACTGCTTTTATGAAAACCATCAGAACATGTTGGGCCTCACATTTTTTTAGCCTCAGTCAGATTACAAACTCTGCCTCTGTCATTACTGCTTACAAATTGGGTGGATGAGGGAAGGAACTGAAAGGGGCATTGCTCATTCAAAATTTGTTCTATTAATTCTGGTGGATGGGCAGAGATCAACATTCAGGATAGTGGAGAACAGCAGTACATTATGAGTTAAGAGTGCATCTTGAAAGTCACAAGGACTTAGATCTTAGATCAGGTAATCAGGAAAAAGAAATTATGAGCACATGCTTCCACAGAAAGTGGAAATGTGATTATAATGTAAATGTGGATTTACATGTTCTAGTAAACCAGTTCTGTTCTCCAGTCAACTCGCAGTGCAAGAAGAAAACTTGTTTCTGAAGTTTATTTAAAAATGTCCTAAGTGCTTTGCAAGCATGCTGAGAAATTTAATCTAAATTTGTTATTTTCTAATGAATTAACTCTTTTGATTTTATAGTTTTTTAAGGAAAATACATGCCTTCTCCAGGAATAATAATCATAAATATAAAATCTTCCTTGAATTTTAGTGAGCTGAAATGGTGATTTCACCAAAAAATCTTATATTTTTCAATGAGTCACATTACAATTTTGCATAACTCAAATTTGGATGTTCCAAGTGTGGCATACACCTACTGAAGCATGGAAAATAGGTAGGCTTTTCATGCTCCTGAGTGATTTTCATAAAATGATATATTTTAGGTATAATAATAATTAATTCTCTATATATTTATATAGATATAAATTCCCTGAGAGTACTCTGAACTGGAGGGTAAGAATTGTGTGTTGTCAATATAAAGGGGGGAAATGAAGCAGCATGTGGCTAGCAGTCAGGTAAGTCCTGTAGCCCCTGCTTCACACATAACAGCCATGAACTTCTGTTTTGTTGCAAAAAAACATAGGTGCTAAAAAACCTCATGTGTACCAGAAGCTACTGCGTTGTCCCAGATAAAATCACCCACAGGAGGTAAAAATCCTGAGTGATTCATCTCAGTAACCACCCTCTGGGTGCTGGCTTTCCATCTCAAGCTCTCTGGCCAGAGATTTCAAGCATTTGCCTAACCTTGCATGTCCCAGAAAGTTACTGAACTCTTCCAGAAAGCAATCCCTTTCAGACAAAGATAATATTATTGGTTTTCTTAACCTACACATTATAAGCAGTCAAATATTAACATCTATAGGAGCACACAGAAGGTCACATAAACCTTCATACATAACTTTTCCAAATGGGGAACACTTTGATGTTTGCCTTTTTGCCAAATACTCTGTGTTATACAAGAAGGAGATATGCTTCTGGAGGCAAATCCAGCTGCCTGTTCTGCACTGGATTAAACCATGAATTTTGGAGCAAAGCAATAAGCTTGTAAATGTGTAAAATAAAGCTCAGCATCTACTCAGATGTTCCCTCTGACTAGTACACTGTGTCAGGTAACATGATTGTGTAGGTCACAGGCACTCTTACAGGCAAGAAGTACTTATTTGTGTGCATTACTAACATTTTGAATAGCAACCACGATTCCCTTGTATCTACCAGATATGAATTATCCCTTTAACTCTGCCACTCGAAAACTGCTTTTAATATGTTGTTCTTGTATGTGTTGTTCAGATTCCATTTTCCCAGGCACTCTGCCAGATTGTTTTTCTCAATCAAATGCAAAACAAGTTGTTCAAATAGGGTTTGTAAAATGATGTGTCTGCTTAACTCTTTGGATCTGGGAGACCTGGTGGATAGCAAACTTTCCATGAGCCAGCAGTGTGCCCTGGTTGCCAAGAGGGCCAGTGGAATCCTGGGCTGCACAGGGAAGAGTGTGGCCAGTAGGTGTCAAGGGAGGTCATTCTCCCCCTCTGCTCTGCACTGGTGAGGCCACAGCTGGAATACTGCATCCAGTTCTGGGCTCCCCAGTTCAAGAGGGACAGGGAACTACTGGAGAGAGTCCAGCATAGGGCAACTGAGATGATTAAGGGATTGGAGCACCTCCCTTACGAGGAAATGCTGAGAGAGCTGGGGCTCCTTAGCCTGGAGAAGAGAAGGCTGAGGGAAGACCTTATTAATGTTTGTAAGTATCTAAAAGGTGGATTGAAGGATAATGGAGCAAGACTCTTTTCAGTGGTTTCCAGCGATAGGACAAGCAGCAATGGGCACAAGCTGGAACATGGGAAGTTCCACTCAAATATGAGAAACTTCTTTCTGGTGAGGGTGCCAGAGCCCTGGAACAGGCTGCCCAGGGAGGCTGTGGAGTCCCCTTCTCTGGGGATTTTCAAGCCCTGCCTGGATGCAGGTCGAGTGATGTGTTCTAGGCATTCCTGCTTTAGCAGAGGAGTTGGACTAGATGATCTCTAGAGGTCCCTTCCAACTCTGACAATTCCATGATTCCATGATACTTTACCAGGTATCAGTATCCCATGGCAAAGATCTAGTATCTGCAGTTAAGTGTGTCTTTCACTTTTTTCTGTCTCAAGGCTGAGTTTACCATCACACAGTCATGAACAAACTTGGGACCTCCTCCACTGTTCCTTGCAACTTTGCATAGAAAGATACCTTTTGTCCTTGCCCCAGTGATAGTCTATTCCCTCCTACATGAATAACAATACAAAAACCTGCTAATTTTCTGGAATTAAAAGATTAAACATTTTGAAAATCACACAGTTAAATGAGTTAAATGAGTGACCCTGGATTATATTCAATAACTACAGTGGACTGACCTACTGATACCACCAAGTCTTAGAAACACACATAGTATCTAAGAAGGTTGACCAAAGCTAATGCAACAACCTGATATGTTTTTTCTCTCAAATCTAGAGGCAAATAAGTTTCTGAGTGAACACAGGCATTTTAAATAACTGGAGGCTGACACAAACATGATCATCAATCTTTTTTATGTACTCTTCAACAATTCATTTCCAGTAGTTCAAAGCAATTGGTAATTAATTTGGTGACTTCTGAATATTCCCATTGGATGAATATCAACATCAGAAAAATAAACCCTGCAACTCAATTATGGCAAGTAATTAAGAAGATGTATGAAGATTGAAGTCCTGATGTGGTTGTTACGCCAAATAAAATGGGATTTTCTAATCCGCGGCCATTATTCTGGCACTTTGCAGCTGCGCTTGTGAACTACATATCTGAGAGATATATAGGTATTTAAATAAATAACAGCAGGAAATAGAAGTACAAAAAGGTGTTTGATGTGTGTGTGTAGTATAATGGATTACGTATATTATGTGTATTTTATTACTCTTTAGTATTACAGTCTTTTGAATTATGTCAATATTTTTAGATTCCCTAGCAGTTTTCGTCTGTTCCACTCATTTGTCCAGCCCAATTATTTTTACTGAAGTATGATAGGTGGCTATATTTGAGAATTTTCTCAACAAAAAAAAGGAAATAACAATAAATGCCTACATAAATACAATAGAAAAATGTAATTAAATACATATCTTTTATTGCAGATATTGTAGCATACTGAAGAGCAGGCTACCTTCTTCAAAATAATAAAACTAGCTTTCACCATGCAGAGACGATATAAATGATTTTAATCTTTTTTGCTTCAAATCATGTAAAAGAAATTAATGGAATTAAGATAAGACCTGAAATTCTAATATAAGTCAGTAAAGCTATCATTTAATATTCTTTCTTTTTGCTCCTGTTGAAAGTGCTAGAGCCTTTGAAATAAATCAACATCAGTGGCATGTTGTACTGCTGCAGCTTGATTGGTTACTAAATAGCAAAGAATCAGAGCAAAGAATCCCAAAAGGAAAGGAAGATACTTCTTTTATTTAGAAAAAACATTTCAAGCATAATAAACTTTTAACTGACCAGCGGAAACACTAAGAAAAATCAATTAATATCTTAATATCTTTCAGTTGAAAAAAAAAGAATATGACACTCTCTGCTCTTCACACACACACTACCTGAGACCATTTAAAGAAGAATTCCACTTACTTGGTACTTAATTCCTGAGAGACGCTTCTCAAAAATTACAGCTTATTCCTGAAGTAATTCTGCAAAGTGACCAAATGCCCCCAGTTTTAATGGACTGTATCAGCCTCAGGGATTGTTCCTGGAACATTAACTTGTCCCTTTTAAAGCCACAAACTGAAATGGCACAGTATTTGCTGACTTTCCCAAAGATGACAAGCTAAAGGATATTTCCCCAAAACCCAGCATTCCATTCACACAAGAAAATGTGTGCTTCACCCTTTTCTGGATGTTGAACTGCCGAACTGAACTCTACAGCTTCACGATCTCTGTTTGCTGAAGATGCTAAAATTATGGATATGACATCACCAACAGCTCAGAACAATAAAACTCGATGGCTTGGGGTTGTCTATTTTCACCTACAATGAAAAACCATAAGGATCTCATTTGGTTTAACTTGTGAAGTACCAGGTGCTTTTTCCTGGCTATCAAATAGTTTCAAACTTCGTAAGGTAAACAGAAATGTCTGAATAAATATTCATATAGCGTAACTCAAAAGAACATTTAAAAAGTAACTGTAACTAAATAATCAAAAAGAAATTTGAATTTGACATAGAATCCTTTGAAAGCAACAACAAGAGGTCCCTGAAAAAAATTCTGAAAAGAGAACAAAGAAAAATATTTTATAGAAAAATGTAAAATAATCATTTTATAGCCTCTCACTCTTTTATAAATTAACTAATTATTGAATAATTGATTTAATTGGCTAATTATTAAGTCAACTTTCCACACACTACGTCAAATGTCTAATACACTAGTTACTACACAGTAAAAGAAAACAAGATGACATCATTTTACCCACATCCACAATGAGAAGTTTCGCCAACTTCCTGCCACACTGAAAAAAATACATCAGGGAAACAGGACTTTAATAGGAAAATACTGGAGAGACAGTATTGATGGGAAGAATGCAGCTAAAAATTACAGAAAGTATGATTTATGCTATAGTTAGTAAGTGAAATCAAAGTCAGTAAATTAAATAATTTTCTCTCATCTCATACAGGATGCACCTATAAAGTATGATGGAGTCATTATGTTGACTATAAAGCTGGTGAGAGGTCTGGTGCACAAGTATTATGGGGAGAGGCTGAGGGAACTGTCAATGTTCACCTTGAAGATAAGGAGACTGAGGGGAGACCTTTTCACTGTCTACAACTACCTGAAAGGAGTTTTTACAGACATGAGGGTCCATTTCTTCTCCCAAATAACAGGCAATAGGACAAGAGGAAACGGCTTCAAGTTACACCAGGGGAGGTTTAGATTGGATATTAGGAAAAATTTCTTCACAAAAAGGGTTATCAAGCATTGGAACAGGCTGCCCAGGGAAGTGGTAGAGTCACAATCCCTGGAGGTATTTAAAAGACATGTAGACATGGTGCTTAGGGGTATGGCTTAGTGGTGGACTTGGCAGTGCTAAGTTAATGGTTAGAATCCATGATCTTAAAGGTCTTTTCCATTCTAAACAATTTTATGATTCCATTATTCTTTTTCTACATGAATAATCCAAAATATTTTTAGCCAAGATATCAGTCCTCAATAATGCTATAGAATTTGGTATATATGTCTACCGTGTCTCACTATCCAATTAAAAAATCAAGATAATCAAAGAAAAAGCTAGTCTCAAGCACTTCATAACTAGGCACGCTTATGAGATTTTAGAACAATTTAGCTTTATGTACATTGAAAAGAGAAAAACTGATGTTCTATGCTCATAATATGCTAAAGTTATAAAAGAACTTCATATTAAATGAGCCACAAGAAATTAAAGTCAATCAGAACCTGATAGCATTCAGTTTTGTCATTTGGATGTTTGTTTCAGCATAAGTTAAGATGAAAATGCTAGACAAAGAGAATAGAAAAGAAATAAGAAGACATTTTTGCAGACAAAAGTTGATACTACAATATGCAGACAAAACACATTGCTGTACCACTCCGGATTGAACTAATGTTTTGTGAAAATATATGTTGAAGAAATAGTTAAAGTAAATGGAAGTCAGGAGTATGGAGATCATGGAGACACTTAAGATAAGAATGAGTAAATCTGACAAATATTCAGATATTCAATATATTATTATATTCAAATATTCAAAGGAATGGCTTTTCACACACACAATATGGAAGACGTTTATAATTTTTTTTAATGGAAAGAAAACAAATGAATTGTTCAGAAATTCAGAGTGGAGTCTTACCTGGATGAAATGGGTCTTGTAGTCAGGTCAGTAAATCAAATGCAAGGTGATCGAGCAGTTGGTGAGACTTGTATGATCTTAGGTCTTATGTCAGGGCCCTACCAATAAAGATCTGCCAGCATCCTTCATCCAACACTCTACATATAGAGCTCTGGGGAAATGTGACAGAAGCTGCACTACAAGTGCAGTATCAGTAGTATTTGAGTAGAGAGTTTATATGGGCAATATATTTCTCCTTTCCCAATGAAACAATTGTTCACTTTTTACATTTTACATCTTTTTACTCTTTAGTAAACTGACTCATAAGTATGGCAAGTGGAAACAATTGCTTAAATCAGCCCTGAACACAATGATCTATGCCTGTATCATACATTATGAGGGAAAACTTCTTAAATGACTGCTATTAAGCCTAGCAATTTGGTAAAAAAAATCATTTCTTGATATCAGAGGCTAATTGTCTCTGATGGCAATATGTGGTCTGTTACCCTTTTGATAATTGTGAGCTTTTCATATCATTTTAACTTTCATGATGATTCTCAAGTTAAATGAAAATCTACATACGAATCATATTAAAAGTATTCAGACAAGTTCTAATTTCCATAAGTCTAAACCAAAGAAAATTAGCAGCCCAAAGCATGCCTTCTTATTCTCTGCAAGCACAATAAATCAGCAAGCCAATAAAAAAATTAATTCATCTTAATTTTCAGCAGGGCAAAGCCCCTGTTCTGTATCAGATATCCCAGAGAGTCAAGGCGGGAGAGAGAAACAATAAAGTTACACAGGTTTTAATGTATGCTTTCATGTTTGTATCTAGCTTTAATTTTTTTAAATGGGCTTAATTCTTTTTTTGCATTGATCAAAAGAAAAAAAAATACTGCAGAACAAAACCAGACTGTGATAAAATTGACATTTTAAGCAACTGTATAGTTAACTATTTGAAGTCAAGCATAAGCTGTCTTTCTGAAACTGCACAAAAGATGTGTATTGGAATTAGGATGTTTCATCCCTCACGTTTTCACCAGCTGTTCAAAATTACTATTGTCTTATGAATCTTTTTATTAGTTCTCTTCTGTAATATCCATAGGACTTGGACACAAAAAGTGTAGTTTGAAGTTATCATTAAAATGAAAAGCTTAATAGTCGTTCTTTAATAAGATAGAGTCCGTTATTCCACTTGCCCTTTTTGATTCTCCAGTTTAGTGTAAAGAAATGCTGTTTATTTTATCTTCTGTATACAGCTTCTCATTTATAAGTTTCAAATCTTTCTCACTTGGCTGCAGTCTCTACTACTGCTCTCTGCTCTTCTGTTTCCTTTTTACAGCCAAGCTGATGCTCCAGATTGCCTCTCCTCTTCTAGTTTGATCATGGGCAGTCTTCACAAAGCAGCACCCAACACAGTTATACAGCAAATGACCAGAGGGAAAGTTTGTTCACCTATTGAATGAAGTTCTCTTTTAGTAACTATATCCCAAAGCAGTAAAGCATTTTACTTAGTACATAATCATCTTCTGTCCATACAATTTCAGGTCTTTTACAGCCTACCACTTGAACAGAAGGAATCAATTCTGTCAGACAGTTTATAGGCCAAAACACAAGGGAAAAAATGAATTGAAGAACAGATTCCCCTCACAGTCTGGGGATATAGCTGAACTTCAAATAATTAACTTATTTTAAAATAATACTTACTTTCTGCTAAATAGTTTGAAAGTAAAAAAAAAAAATAATTAACTAATAAAAATAAGATTCTAATAGTTTATCTATTTTAAGTGGAGATAGAAAAACAAAAGAAACCATAAAGCTCACACTAGTTTATTTGTAAAATACAAATATGTTAAAAAATCCTTCTTTCTGAAAAAAATTCCTGTCCTCTGATGTTGACAATACACCTTTTATGAAGAGTTAACACTATTTATCAGCAAAAAGCAAATGGAGACCAAGCAATCTTGGTATTTGCACAGAAAAAGGAAGTGGTTCTTTCATGGGGTATTATGTTGGATACATAAAGTATATTTGAATACGGATTCTCTTTTGTAGTTTTCATAGACTCATTTTTACTACTTCTTATCACACAGAATTCTGTGACTGCCCTCTGACCCTGCTTATTCTGCTAATATTGAAAACTACGATTTTCCATTAGTAAACTTAAAGTCAGGAAAAAGAACTTCTGAATATTTTTATGAATATTAATGTGAAAAGGTTTTACTCTTTTTTTAATATTAATATATGCTGTGCCTATGGATTCCACAAATTCAAATGTACTCCCTGCTAAAGCAGTAATGGCTTCCTGATCAAATCATGGTATAAAAAATATAATTAGATCATAATTCTGTGTAAAAATGAGGTGTAATTATTTTTTTTCCCTATTTCATGAAAGCCAATAAGTTTAGTTAACCTAACCATAAAATAGTACAAATTAAATGGTGTATGTTGTCAATATTGATTAAAAGCACAGATGATTATGTTTAACTACGGTGATATAAAGCTTTATACAAAAAAAACATTAATACAAATATGCAGAATCTAGCCCCAAAATTATGCATGGGTTGAACCCTATGCACAGTCCAGTGTGTCAGTCTTCTCTGTTTCTGTGACTTGTGAAAACTGCCTAAATAAATTTGTTTAAATATTGCAATAGCACTGACATAATCTATTACTAACTTGTTCATTTAGAGTGGAACACATTTTGATAGTACACTTCATATGTATAAACTCACTCTTCAGTATCACAAAATCAAAAGTTTTGTTCCCTGCTAGTGAAGACTAGTAGTCTTCCCAATTCTGGAATTTAATTGCATTAGCTCATAGGTAAAACACCTTAGGTCAACTTATTCTCATCTTTTCAATCACATTTGGTGTTGGTGTTGAAAAAATTAAAAAGATAAAATGAATTATCTCCCTTATACCTATACCAGACACTTTTTCTACCTTGTAGGTCATTCTCTTTCACCACAGCATTGGAGAGGAACAGATATTAAAAGCAGCTGTATACTAGGAAAAACTTCATCATTATGAGGGATGTCAGCTTTTGAATGTCTTGTGCAGAGAATCTCTGGAATCTGCCCTTGAAGATACTCAGAACTCAACAGGAAGTCTCCAAGCAATCTCCTCTAACTGGACCTACTTTGAGAGAAAATTGAGCTATAGGACCTTCAGTCCATTCCAATCAAAATTATTCTATTCTATTCTTCCATGCTTACACTTTGTTTTTATTGATTTATGGGCATTTTTGCTGTCTTTGACATCTTTGATACACAATCTCACCAGTTCCCTGAAACTTCTATAACCCATTTGAACTCATTACTTTCTCATAACAGACTTACTCAGATACTGATAATAAATAAAAAAATAAAAATTCTTAGTGATGTCAATGGCATCCTAAAATAAAATTATGTGCAATAATTAATAAAAGTTAGAGTTTCGGTAACAACTCAGATCAATCATTTGGAAAAGCACTACCTGAAGATCTCTTGGTGATGGAAATAGAAAAACACTTAACCTCTATACCCTCTGTGGAAGAAACTAACTTCACATTTTACATCTTTTTGCTAAAAGTTATTCTAGATTTGGAAATAACAATGAAACTTCAGATACTTTTTAGAAAAGAACAATGGTGTTGAAATCAGAAAAGCAAGTTATAAATAGTCCTGAGAAATCTGTTTGCAACAGGTATTCATGGAATCTGTAGTAAGGACAGAGAAAGACCAGACACAGGGAACTCAAATAATACAATACAGTCAACATTTAATGAGTTTGATATCAATTTCATCTATTCCAAAGGATATAATGAAAACATATAGTTTGAAAAAGATCAACATAATCAACCATAATTTTTTATTTCAATCTGATACTTTCAGAAGAAAACTGAGGGTGTTTAAAGTATACACGATACATTCTGCTCATTTATAAACAAGTACTTTTTCAAGAACTTGTTTATTATGAAATTTATTGATCAACTTCGTTTCTGTGAGCAAAGATAAGCAGAACAAGGCAAAATACTCAAATAACAAACATCAGATAATTTTTATATATTATTGTCAATATATATTTAGTCTAACTCTATTATTAATTTTAGAATTTTGAAAAAATATGTCAATATAATAATAATTCAATATAATACATTCCAAAATTTGTATTTTCAAACATTTAGGTGGCCTTCAATTTTTTTTTTTTTCTACCTGTCAGCTTTCTGAACTAAGCACAAGAGCATTTTCTGATATGGAAATTAAATCTGGCAATGAGCCCAGGAGAAACAGCATGTTGTCTCTGCTTTTTCTTTAAATAAAAATTCTGTATCACTGACTCTTGCTTGCTTGTTTTTCTCCTACATGATTGTTCTACTTTAAAAAAACCTAAAAGCCTCTTTTTAAAAACCGTTTAGAATCTTTTGTTGTATTGATGAAGCAGAAGAGAACAGAAAATTGTAACCTTCTGTTAAAGCATTTTAAGTCTGTCTTATATTGATATAAACCAGTCTAGTTTGGTATGACAGTGACTAAACATTAGTTTTGTTTGAACTTGCCAAACGTTTCCAAGATACTAGGTGACTAAATTGCTTTAATAAGTGAAGACTGAGGACAGCCCAGGTAACTCTGGCATGGAGCAGACTCGAACATAATTTTGCAAATAAAATATTCAGAAAGTTATGAGGTGTCAAAAGAGTGACAAAAGTGACTTGACTTATAAATGGGCATTCCATGTGTTTTAGAATACAAAATCTGGGATTATTCATAAGAACCAGAATTTCTGTTTATACTAAGGATTCTTTGGTTAGCTTCAGTGAATATCCCATTATTTTGAATATCCTTCTAAGACTGTGAACCTGGAAAAACTAGTTAGTCTAGTTCACTCCTTCCCAAGTTTCTGTGATTTATCACAAACATGAAGTGGTTGACCTGTTGTTCGATATTCTTAAAAGAAAAGTTCATTTTTTTCTGGGACACTGGATGCAATAACATGATTTTTTCAATCTTCCAGATTAGAAAAACAGAATGTACTGAGATATAACTGCAAAAATTACTCATGCTTTATTTTAGTACTCACACCAAAACACACACACACACATACACACACATATTGTTTTTCCTCTCAAGTCTTTTGCTGAGGTAAAAATGGGTACCTTCTTGGTATTTAGATTTAAATAAAAACTCTGTCCACAAGAGAAACAAACACAGGAGACCTCATTTCTAGAGGTCAGATGGAGAGAAACACTTTTTCCATGCCTATGCAAGGAGTTTGGGAGGTAGGGTAGGATTGTCAACATATAGTTACTTATAGAGCCATTTGAGGAGATACAGTTTATCAAGATGGGTCTACCACCTGCCATGGGAGACCTGTTGGCTACGACACAAGGTGCCTCAAAGAGCTGCATTTCTTTGGAGAGGTAGCTGGAGCACCTCTGGAGGATATCCTAGAGCACCTAAAATGACACTGGACACCTGTGGTTAGGTAAGTGACCTCTGGCTTTAACTAAGAGAGCTCAAAACTCATTGAAAGCCAAGAGACTTCAATAAGACATGCAAGAAAACTAATCAGAAACAGAAATAGAACTCTCCTGAATTTTTTAGACTCTCCTGGTCTAGTTCAGAGATAAGATATTTTATGCCTGCCAAGGGGTTTTCACATAACTTCATATACAGGACACAAGGAAGGCAAAACACAATATGAAATCCAGTGGAGCTTCTGATACATACCTGCTGCTTCTATTCATGAAAATAATATTCAAAGCTATCACAGTTTTATCAGATTCCCTAAACAGAATTCAAAATTGTTGTCTCAGATAGAGCAATATCATTTTTCCACTCATAGAAGTGGTTTACTGTATTTATTCTTAACAACACTAAGATGTTGAATCTCTGAGTCTATGAGACTTATCCTGAAGATGTTCCCTATTGCAAGGGACTACAAAAAATGGTTGACCTTACCCTAGTAAGTGAGTGGGATGGAAAAACCTTTTCAGATATAATTTCCCTCCAGCTTTTGTTGGCCCTGATGGTCAGGCTTTTGACAGCAAATTTTACTCTCCATACATTACTCTGGCATACTTATTATTTTATTCTACATATATATGTTTATTTTGATGGTATCCATCTCAAATTTCCCTTTCCTAATACCACTGCAAAAAAAAAAAAAAAAAAAAAAAAATAAAAAATTTAAAAATTACCCCTTTTTTTCCCAAAAGAGATACTGCTCTGTTTTGCTTTAGATAGTGTGCTGTGTTTGCATTTAGTCCATCCTTTTTGCAGCTGTTCTTCTCTGATGTGACAAGTTTTTTCTAAACTAAAGCCTGGGCCATCACCACCCTCACCGTTGTGCTAAGGCAGTATAGGATTTGTCAGAGAAGAACCAGTTTGCAGTGGCTGAAGGATCCTGCTGTGATAAAAGTTGAGCTCCTACTTTAGTGCTTATTTTATGTCATGTAGATTAAAAGGTACTTCTGAATGAAACCTGTACTTTCCTCAGACGTTATTGGCAGGGTGTGGGACAGGAGAGCGACTTCCACAGCTGGAGTCTAATTACTGCCAATCTCGGCCTATGCAGACTGTCATTTGTACTGGGTACTGTTCAGACACAGGGTTGTGCAAAAAAAAAAAAAAAAAAAAGACAAATTAAATTTGAAAATTTACCCTTGTTAGTCCATAAAGGATCTACTGTCTTCTTCACTGATTTCTTTCCATTTATGCTACTCATACATTTCTTCTTATTCAAGATAACCCATAGTGAATTTTTCTTTACACTTACACCTGCTTTCTGAGATACATTTAAGTAATAAAAATACAAATAGACTCACTGATATTTCATTGTGGTTTTTCTGTTCAAAAATTTATGCAACCAGAGAGACTTTAAAAAAAAGAAAACACCTTCCTGAAATCTTTCCTGGAGGAGCATACCCTGGAACTGTCTCTTCACAGAGCTTGGCTGCTGTCTAAGGGTTCTAAGACAATTAAACACAAGATACTTCTGAGGCCAGAGATACCTCCAATGAGTTACTTTAGTTCAGCAGCTGTTAGCTAATAAGTTGTGACTCCTTCATAATGTCGTGATTTTTATTTGGTAGAAAAATAATTGAGGCTTTATTTAACCTGCACTTGGAATTAGCAGTGTTTTGTTTCTCAGTGTTTTCTTTATCAACTGAGGGTTTTTGTCTGCCCTATTTGCCTGAAAGGAAATTTCTCACAAGGGCCAGGATTTGTTTCAGTAAAGGAGCAAATACAGTTGACTAAAAGGTTGAGTTTCTCTCCAATAAAAAGTCAGTATGTTAATTATTATGTAATGCTGATTTAGGATAAATATTACTTGACAATAAAACAATGAAGACTAAAAAAACCCTGGAACTTTCAATGAAATTAAACCATTTAAATACTTTGATTAGAACCATGAGTTCAAAATGAAAATTATCAACTCACAAGTGAGTGTTTTGAATCAAAGCCTTTCCTTTTCCCATGGAAAATTCTAATTTTATTAAGTGAAATTTGATGATTAAATGTGTTGGATTCTTTTAACTGTCTTGGCTAAGAATATTTCTCCAAGGTGTTTAGCTTTTAAAAAATCCATATCTTTCAGGGTAACTAGACCTGAATTTCATTCTTATTTGTTAGATTAATCTATCCAAACATATTTTCCAGCACTTCTAAACAAAAGTCTGAAAGAAAAAACAAAACAGTTGACCACTTTCAATGAATACGTTACATACTTCATAAGTTAATATGTGGAAATAAACTGAAATGTAAAAATTTCTAACGTTTTATTTCAAAAGAGTTATTTCAGTATTTAATAAAATAGCGGTGTCAGGCAACAGATTATAGATGTGAATGATTGAACTGTATGCATTTTCTGGTGCTGTGATAAGGATATATAAAAAAAGGGTAACTTTTTTTTTTTATTGCAGGAAGGTAGAGTTTTTAGGATGATTGAGGAGATAGCCGTCAGCGGCAGGCTGGAAGAGAAAGGTCATCTGAGACACACAGAAGGAGCTACAAATGACTGAACAAATGCAGGCAGCAACTGAGACAGAAAAGCAGGAAAGCAAGTGACTGGACATTAGATATGCCTATGTGGTATAGCATGCAGGTGAAAAAATGTATTTTTCACGCATCTTTGAAGGTTTCCTCTTATCCTGCCTTGAAACCAAGTAATCCCAAGATACCAGCAGTTTCACAAAATCGTATTTTAAATTAATGGAGGAATAAACAGGTAAACAACTTGAGAAACTCGTTAGCCATGAGAATGTTTTCTTATCTGTGAGACAACATTTATGCACAGATTTGTGCTGTATGTAGCTCCAGGAAGAGCCATGTTTCTATAAACTTGGAGGGCATAGATTAAAAAAAAAAAAAAAGTATGTGTGAAAGGTCTGGAAAGTCTTATTAATACGAAGACAATGCTTCCATTTTGGCAGTTCTCTGGATGGTAAGAATTGTTCCATGTATATCATCATCTTCCATACTCTCCTGCACATCTGATATTGACTGTTCTAAAAGAGAAGATGCAGGATAAGAAGAATCTTATGGTTTAAGGAGCTGTGCATCTCAAAATGTCGAAGTACTTAAATCCTTGAGGCAAAAGAAGTTGTTTCTAAGGAGGGCAGATTCTGAAAGATTTTACACTGTTTTCTGTCACTCAGAGCTCCCTGAACTACTCTTTAGCTATGAAGTTCTTACTTAGTTTCACTGTAAAACTCCATTTGTCTTCCTTATACATTTCTAAATTTTCATTACCCTGTGAAGAATAATTAAATCACAATGTAAGCAAAGCTGATTCAGTGGTGAATGAAAGGCCAATGCTACAAAACAGTATTAAAAATTGAAACTGAACAGTGTAGCTTTACCAGCTAATTTACTTAGGTATCACCCTAAGGCATCAACACTATTTATCATTATTGCTGTCATCTGGCATGTTTGCACCATCACTGGAAACAGAAACATTTAGGGCAAACAAATTAGGAACTTAAGGGAAATACAAGGTAAATATTGAGATGAATCAGTAAACACACAGAATACCTGCAGTTGTGTATCAATTTTTTGATAAGAATTAAACCAATGCAGATATAAGGTTCTAGGTAAGGAGCTATGCTCATTAATCAAATTGCATAAGAATTGGTGATATTAGGCATTTTTAAAGTAAGGCAAAATGCAGTCACATTTCTAAAGGACTTTGAAAGGATAAGTCCAATACATGTATGGACTTACAATTTTAGGAGAGCTAGTGAAGAATTAGTAGGACAATTAAAGAGGGTGGGGATATTTCCATTAGAAGGTAGAGATTTGACAAGAGTTTTACTTTTTTTACAAGAGCATCTTTTAAATACTTGAAGTATGTTTTTCTTGTTTTCTTCCAGGAACAAGCACATTTCTATATGAGAGAAGTTTGTAGCCTTCTATTAGATTTTCATCACCTTAACAGATGGTTGAAGTTAGGATATAGATTTCATGTGCTCTAAGTATTCGTTATGAGAAAGCATATGAACTTGTTGTTAATGACTCTGAAATTACTGCACTTGGTTGTAAACAATATTTGAAATGGAGTTAGAAAGAGAAGATTCAAAGTTTACCTCTAAACTCTGCCATGAAGCTTATACTATTCTCCCCTCCTCTCCCTTTCTGATACTCAGAAGGTGGATCCAGAGCTTTGGAGAAAAAAATACAATAATAACTTTCTCTCCTCATTATTCTGTGGTCATAGAACTTCATTAAAAGAGATACTAACATTTCATTATCATGGTTTAGACTACAAATACAAGGAGAATTCAACCACCGTATTCCCCAAATGAGTTGGGTTGGTCTGTACATGCACGCATGTAAAGATAAAAACTGACAACAGATAAAACTTGGCAACATGAAGCTTCTCAGCTTTCCAGATATGTAGATTGCAAGTGGAATTCCTCAAGGTTAGAAAAAATCAATGAGAGTGGAATTTTGGATGGAAGTTCAATGTATTAGTCATCTTTGTTATTTTATACACAGACACAAAGAAATGAACAATACAAAAGAAAAAACAAACAGGAGGCAACATATAACTTTCAGAGAGTGTGTTTCAAAATTACTATGAATATTCATTCTTTATATCAGAAATACAGAACAAGTATTTCCATACTATTTGTTGTGATTTGAATGGTCAATGGGTTTGAATATGTCAGCAAGACTGTCAAGTTAAAAATTAGGGGTTTGGAATAACTGGCCAAAACTATTTAGCAGTTCTATTACTGTTACAATTTAATAAATAAGGCAACCGCATAATCAGTGCAAAGATTTTATTTGATTGTTCTCTCCCGAAAATAATTTGCAATAAAATTAAACATATTGAGTTGAAGTTGAATATTTTTGTTCTTTGCTTTTATTTTGTTAGTATTTAAAATCTATCTGAAAGCAATACAAAAACAGTATTATGGATTTAAAGTAACAAAAAAAATCAATCCTATCTATTAATTTCAAATTTACTTGCTTAGGTTGGTTAAAGATAACCCTATAGATTCTTTCAGCAGTCTTTCTTCAATCCAATATCACTGCCAGTTACTATTTCAGCTGTATATGTCTAAAGTCTCTCTAGCTTCTCAGAATCTTTCCCTTGGCTAAAGTTATTCGTAAACTACTGAAATGGAAATGGTGGTAAACATTGAAGGATCACACTAACAATATTATTGAAAAGATATACACATTTTAAACTATTTAAGGTTTTGTACTTCTGGAAGTACTTGTCTGCTAGTTTCATGAAAAAGAAATATTAAATATTTGTTATTTTGTGCAGAAGTTCATGTATTAACAACCAAAGTTTAGCTATTTTCTATCAAGATCACTGGAGCAAATGTAGAGACTCTGTCTTACTGAAATCATTAATTCCTCTTTCTCATTTAAGATGTTTCTAACAACCTTGTCATCAAGTAATAATTTTCCCTACCTTCAATGATGAAGTAGACATCAGACTACATTAATGATATAGTAAACTACTTTTGTACCCATAAACTCACTTTCCTGTCAGATTATCATGTCCAGCAAGCTCAGTCAGTTGTTTGGGGTTTTTTTTTTGTATTTTTGAAACCATATCCAACCAAGAAACACCTCAGCACAAGACAAGCCAAAACCATTATTTGATGGAACTAACCATTGATACTTTCAAAACTGTTTAGCTTTTCCCTGGAAGTCCAGCAATATCTCTAGATTTCCTTGTATGCTTATTTACATAATTCCTAGAATTTCACTTTGCACTTCCTTAGCAACCACAGCCAATCCTAAATGAGGAAAAGCTCTTCTCATTTCTTTTAATCACAAGCACTCATAATTCTTCTGGGTGATGGGATATATATGAAAATGAACATAGTTCCAATATGTCTAATTTACATCCAACAGAGTTCTAAATTCTCCCTAACTATGTTTCTGCAAATGTAAAAGCAGCAAAATAAATTAATATAAGAATTTCAAATGCGTTTCAAAACTTTCTTACAAAATCATCATCACTGAGCTCTTCTGTCATTACCTTTTACAATGTGTTAGCACAGAGTCATGCTTTTTGAAGATACACATCTTTTTCCTGTGCATCAAGATCTCAGAATATCTGGGTCAAGGCACATTTTTCCACCGTTTACTTTGCTGGTCCATAACTACACTTCTGTTCTACTACCTGTCATTATTCAAATTCTGCTTTTGGAACTCTCAGGTTTTTCCCTACTTCTCTTTGGTGGGGTTCTTTTCTGCCCTCATTGCTTGGAAGACAGCGCATTGACAAACCTAATTATATCTCTGTATGCGACTAATGTTTTAATTTCAACTCTTTATGCCAATAGATAACCCTCTGGTCTATGCTGGCTTGAAAAACTCTCAAATCTCTACTGCTGAGCGAACATGCAGGTCAATTAGGCAGACCCCCTGGAGAACATGGATCTGGCTCATATCACTTCGACAAGATGAATTTGCAAATTCAGGAATATTTGTCTTAAAGAAACCATAGCTGTGGATTCATTCTGATCTATGTTGGGACACTGCAAGTGAGTGAAACAAGCCTGTTGCTGCAATGCAAAGAAGAAAACAAATGGAAAACAATTTAAATGTTAATACAAAGTTAGTCGTCATGTAAAATGGAAAGATCAACAACTGAAAAAGCCATAAAAATAAAAATATTTAGCATCATCTAGCAAAGCACATGAGAAAAGGAAATTTGATTTCTTTGATGGCTTAGTTCCAGTAAAATGAATTCACCTTAAGTGCTTTCTGAAAAAACTACTTTCCAAGAGCAGAAAGTGCTCTATTATTGACATACTAAAGAGAAAAAGAAAAGAAAGAATCTGAAGTTTGAGTTAGTTTATAAATAATGTATTATTGTGGCATCATGTACTGATTCACCAGTTGATCTGCGCAAAGGATGAATTGTATCATATAATCACTATACTTTTATTTAGATTTCTTACAGAAAAGGAGAATTTGTTGTAAAATAGAAATTGACCATCCAATTGAGTTTTCACCTCTTGGTGGGGTAAATATACAATCTTTTCTTTGATACTACAGACAAATATACTTAAGACAGAAAACAGTGAACAAACGAAATTAATGAAATAAAATAATATTTTCACATAACCAGATAACAGGCTCAGAGTTCAAGAAACCACATACATATGAATCTATCACTTAATGGCCTTGCTATAGTTTCTATACTTTTCTTGGAAGTTTCACTAAATTATTTTAATTCAGTTCTTTGTTTTGTCACAGAAATCAGGTTAATTGGCATTTCTACCATGTACTTCTACATAGAATTACATCTTGGCAGTTTTGTAAAATTTAATTTCACATTAACAATCAGTTTCACATTTTGTAAGTGGAGAGTTCATTTCTCTCATGCACTTTTGTTTTGAACCAGTTTGCAAATTACTAGTTCACAAAATTATCTATCCATGGTATATGTTTCTCTAACTAAAAGGCCACTTAAGTTTCACAAATAACTGATCATATCTTGAATGCCATCAAAACCCACATAATAGGCAACCAGGGGATCAGGCCTAGTCAGCATGGGTTTATGGAAGGCAGGTCCTGCCAAACAAACCTTCTATGACAAGATAACCAGATTATTGGAAGAGGGAAAGGCTCTTGATATTGTATACCTGGATTTTCGAAAAGCATTCGATAATGTCCCCGATACAAATCTGGTGGAAAAACTGGTGTCACACGGCCTGGACGAGTATACGATTTGCTGGATCAAGCATTGGCTGACTGGAAGGTCCCAAAGAGTGGTGCTCAATGGATTCAAATCCAGCTGGCAGCCGGTCACAAGTGGTGTGCCTCAGGGCTCAGTGTTGGGACCATTTCTGTTTAACATCTTTATTGACGATCTCGACAAAGACATAGGGTGTATCATCAGCAAGTTCACAGATGACCCCAAGTTAAGCAGGAGTGGTGATTGACATGAGGATAGGGAAGCCCTACAGAGGGACCTAGATAGATGGGATCATTGGGCCTATATCAATGGTATGAGCTTCAACTAGGTCAAGTGCCAGGTTCTGCACTTGGGCCACAATAACCCCACGGACCACTATAGGCTGGGGGAAGTGTGGCTGGAAAGCTGCCTGGAGGAAAGAGACCTGGGAGACAAGCGGCTGAATATGAGCCGGCAGTGTGCCCAGGTGGCCAAGAAAGCCAATGGTATCCTGGCTTGTATTAGAAATAGTGTGACCAGCAGAAGTAGGGAGGTGATTATGCCCCTGTACTCGGCACTGGTGAGGCCACACCTCGAGTATTGTGTCCAGTTCTGGGCACTTCAATACAAGAGAGATATCAAGGTGCTGGAGCGAGTGCAGAGGAGGGCAACGAAACTGGTGAAGGGCCGGGAAGACAAATCATATGAAGAGTGGCTGAAGGATCTGGGACTGTTTAGTACGAGGAAGAGAAGGTTGAGGGGAGACCTCATCACTCTCTACAACTACTTGAAAGGACACTGTAGAGAGGCTGGTGCTGGTCTCTTCTCACAGGTAATTAACGACAGAACGAGAGGGAACGGCTTCAAGCTCCAGCAGGGTAGGTTTAGACTGAACATTAGGAAGGAATTTTTCACAGAAAGAGTGGTTGGGCATTGGAACAGGCTGCCCAGGGAGGGGGGTGAGTCACCATCCCTGGATGTGTTTAAGGGACATTCAGATGCGGTACTGAGGGATATGGTGTAGGGGAGGACTTTGCAGAGTAGGGTAGATGGTTGGACTTGATGATCCCAAGGGTCTCTTCCAACCTAGACAATTCTATGATTCTATGATTCTAGATTTTATCTGCAGTTTCCTTTGGGTAACTGATATCTGATGATATCTGAGATATCATGTTTATAATAAGCAGATACAATACATACAGAAAAATGAATATTCTCAGATTTTTCTGCATTTTTTTTCTGCATAGTATTCACTGTACTATATGCTGGGTATACAAATCCCCAAGTACATAAAAATGCCATTGTTTTGCATTTTATTTTCATGTCACATTTTATTAGCACAAAGAAAGCAACTATTTTGTGTTACTTCATGTGAAAGGCTTCTTTAAAGGTCTTGTCCTTTGTAGACTATACAGATCATCCGATCAATTTTTGACCTTAACAAAGATCTTGACTTGACTTGCCTCTTTATTAATGAGCTGAATGGTCAGGCTCTGCACTTGTAGCATTAAATGCTCAAGTACCGCTGAGTTAGAATTTGCTTATCAGTTATATTAAGTTTTAGTAATTACAGAAAATCAGGGCAATTTAAAGATCAGAGGGTTGCAAATATTTTGGTGCTATATAAAATATTTTATGTAAGAACTATTAACTGATAAAGGTGACTCTGGAAGTATTGTTATGAACTGAGGAGCATGTTGTACAATTGCCAACTTTACTTATACAAAAACCTTCCTCTCAAGATCCACATTTTTCAATGTGGTTTTCAATTTTGAAGGGCTGCAAAACTCTTTAATTACTTCTATATTTTTCCCAAAGTCCTGTCATATGACAAAACTTAAAGTGAAATCTGTAACATTTACTCTCTCTTTTCTTTGTTGGTTTTCCCTTTGTTTTCCTTAAATTTTAAAAACAGTTTACACCAATCCTCTATCTAAGTCTTCACATTATCCCTTATTTTCCTAGCATATTCTGACAAATTTCTTCAAACTCTGGTTTGACCTGAGGACACCAACCATCGCTTTCAATCCTGTTCATTGCCTGTTCCGACTGCCAGGCCCACACAGATGAATGGCAGTCGTCCTAGGAGTGACATGCAGCAATTCATCAAATGGATTTGCCCATTAGGCACATCCAGACAATCCAGTGACAAAACCATATAATCTTGTCTTCCTGTCCCCTGCTATACCAAGTGTAACAAATACTGCACGGAAATGGTGTATATCACTATTTAATACGAAAAACATGGAAGTATTTTCTGTTCTTACCACTTTTTCACAAGTATTGATCTCATTTCATTTTAAAGGACCACATTCAGCCCTGCCTGTTATGATTATTTTAATTTAAAAAAAAAAAAAAAAAAAGCCTCTAACACATTCTTTCTTCAAAGACAACTAACCAAGGTAGTTCACTTCTAGAACAAGATAGAATGTAAGACTGTTTTCTGTTGTGACATGCCCACAAGAAACTTCAAACACATCTTTCTCAGCCTGTATTGCATTGATTAAAGCACATCTATTTCAGCTCATACTTCAAGTGACACCAAAACTTGTCTTCTCTCCAAGCTGAAAGTTATTCTGAAAGAAGAACAGATTCAAAACCTTCTGTTGAAACTGTTACGTTTTTTCACCAAGGTATTAGAGCTTGCTATGGCTTTACTAACATAAAGTAAATGCAAGCATTATCCTGCAGTTTTGTGATGTGAAAGGAGAAAATCTTAGCCCCAGCTCCTGGTTGAAAGGACTGTTGAAGTATTTTATCACTTTCTTCCATCTTAAGAGTCCCTTTAAATGGAAGAATGACATGTTTCAAAAATAAGAAGCAGCTACTGTCCATCATGCAAAGGAAAAACCTCAAGACCCTATGAGAGTATTGGGTTATGAATCCTGAACAAAAATTAGTGCCATTTTCATGCTAGAAGCAAGAACTTGAATTCCAAAGAATCAATTTTAGCAATGACTCACTGCCTTCAGAGCTTCTCTTTGGGTGGTGGTCTTTGTCTGTGGTCATGCTGTGTGTGGATGATGGCTTGGTTCACTTCTACACGTATACTATTCTAAGGCATTGTGTGAAAACCCTTGCAGACTGGAAACTAGTACCTACAGCATACAAATTTCCAGATGCTATTATATCGCATCTTACAATGTTTGTACTGTTCATTTTTCACATTTCCTAAAATTTCTACATTTTCCTGAATTTGCATTCACAGAGAAATCCTGACTTTTCTGAAGTTAGATTTTTTTAATCCTTGAATAAAGACAGAATTTTCCTTCAGAGATTTATCCCCTGGTTATAAGCTAAATTTAAAAAAAACCCAAACCTGGTCAGTGTAAGCTATGTTTCCTCTGGAAGCTCTTTGAGGCACCTACATGGAGAGTTAGAGAGAATGCCAATTCAAGGTTCTACATAGCCTTTCTTACCAGCATCTTTCAGCTATTGATTATCCACCTAATGAGAAAACAAAACTTTATTGTTACACATCCTCTGGATTCTGTGAAATCGTTAGTACCAGTGTAATTGCAGGACTAATAGTGTCATTTGTGACATGGATTCTTCTCTGTAAGACAGGCCCGAAAGTTGAATTGAGCTCCAGTTGAACGTGTGCTTTGAAGCTGGTTTCACAAAAAAGCAGATGAGAATCCAAGTCTCATATAATCTTACATGTGTGTTTTTGAGATCAAGGCAATACAAAACCATGCCACAGTAAGACTAATAAACTCAGACAGAAAACAGTGTATTACTTTGTGTGTAGAACTTGCATGCATTACTTTCCAGTCAGAGCTTATGTACAAGTGGAGGAGGACTAAAAGACAACAATGTTGACAAATGTGTTGACAAGCTGTTTTCCCAATGGCTCAAGTCATCTCTGGTTTGGGATCTTGGGACATACAAGGCTGGGCATTAGAGGTATGACAGTACTGGAAAAGTTTACGAGAGAGCTTGCAAAATTTCTGTCCTCGAGGGTTTTCAAGAATTAGCAAGAAAAATCCTCACCAGACCTTATCCATTGCCAACAATATACCCCCTGTGAGTGGTGTGTTGGACTAGGTGACCTCCATAGGTTTCTTCCAAGCAACACTTTTGTGATTCCATTGGCTTTGTACTTTGTGATTCACAGTATCACATGTTCACAGCAGGGACCCATTTCGCTTTACCAATGTTTACTTCTCAGGGTGCAGTAAGTTCAATAATCTTCAACTTTCTGAAGCCATAGTATGTTTTTTAAACAGTAGTCATATTCACCTATGAATAATTATGCCTTTGGATCATGCTTTGTTAAAGTAAATTACCACATCAGCTATGAAAAAACTGCTAGTACTACTGCATCTCTAATTACATGGTGTGTGAAAAAAACAAGGGAACTATTATAAATATTTTTAGAGAATCCAAATACTTTAAAGTCCAAAACTACTGCTAAACAAAAAAAATCAAATCAGAAGCATAGACAATTCTTCAACTGAAAAGTTAGAATCTTTTAAAATTATTGAGGAAGTGAGCTAAGTAACAGAAGTATTTTGTTTAGTTTGAAGATCAACCCTATTCAAAAGTGTAGAAAAGTAAATAATCTTCTTCCAAAAGTGCATATTGGAAGCCATCACAAAAAAAAAAGTTTAATATATATTGACAATAGCAATCAGGTAGTACAGGTGTATCATTTCTATAACTTAAGAAGTGAACAGAACAGATTCAACAACAGTCATTCAATTATAAACGTATAGGAGCAGTTTGCTACATTTTAATTAACCTTTCAATAATACAGACATTTAGTTTATTGAGCTTTCACTGAAATCAACATTAGCCTTAAAACATACTTCAAAGGGAAAAATAGTGGCCCAGGAGCTATGTACACATCCTTCTAAGTATCCGCTTGGCTGGCAGTCTGGAAAATGTCAGCTTCAAAGGATTAGAGCTTTATTTGAGAATCCTAATTTAAAGTGTTACTATGAGATGTAATGACATCGCTGGTCATGCCATGAAATAAAGTAGAAAGATGTCACTAACCCTTATTGACAGCTCCATGAAATGTAAGATTAAGGCAACCATTGTGATTTTGCTGCAGAGCCCTTTATCCCCTCAGTTCCCACTTGATTTGGTTTAAAGGGACAGCATGTTTCTAGCACAGTAAAAGACTTCAGGTTACTCTGGAGCAGTGCAACTTAAGAGTATACTACTTACTTCCTTCAATATTTGCGGAATAGATGATTCTTGGCAACATTAGCGATTATTTTTACTTGAATATCATCCAAAAGAGAAGATTGCAGTATTCAGATTTAATAACAGTCCAACACAAAATGTGGGCAACTGGATTCGAACCAGTAGTCCTGAAATGACTGCAGTTACCATCAACATTTAAAAAATTCCGGCTTTCTTCATGAAAGAGGATAATTGGGCTATAAGTCTGAGGTTCATATCTTTCTCCTGCTTAAGAAAGCTGAGACCCATTGCCTCTCATTGTAAATTGATAATAATAATAATAGAGGTATGTGTGCAAATGATTAAGTTCTCATCTCCCATTTTCACTACATTACGCTTTTTCTTCTTCATTTTGTACACCACAACAACGAAAATAACAGATTTAATTCTGACTTCTTTGGTCTGTAATGGATTCACTGGGGAAAACCAGGATTACAATTCATTGTCAAAGGTTACAATTTAAAAGACTGATCATATGTTAAAATAAATGCAAAATTTCACAGAGAATTCACATGCTGAAACCTGTGAAACTCACAGAGAAAGTGAAAAGAGAACAGCACAAGTCAACAACAAATCATTATAACATATGACACCATTACATCTGGAATCCCTTATTATGTACCAGATCTCTCATGTGCAAAAGACTTAAGGGAATTAACATGCAAGTATTGGGCCAAATACTCTTCTCATATAAAACGCTATGCTCCATTGACTTTGGTGTTACGTTCATTTATACCAGTCCAGAACTTCTTGTCATGTAATAAAGCTGTTTTCAGGTAATTGAGGCATCTGATTAGTTCTCATTTATTCTCTTAAAAAACTTTTCCTTAAGAATCTGAAAGATTCAAAGTCATTGAACCAGCTCAGTTAGGAATTAAATTATAAATGCAGAACATAACACTTAAGAGTAAAGCACATAATGATAACCAAAGCTTAATGTATTGCAGTCCTAAGGGGTAGCTGTAGCTATTTTATTCTATACTACTCCTTGCTCAGATTGAGCAATGCATTTCCGTATATATTATCTTTTCATTACACTCATTAAAATGAGTGAAAAGAACCTGAGATACATTTTGTATCTACATTATTTGAGAAATGCCATCAACCATAATTTATAAGACCTAGTTAAGAGCTTACCTTCATTTTGAAAGAGTTTCAAAAGACCTTCACATAACTAAAGTTTGGCAAAACTACTGTCTAAGTAGTTCCTTGTTATTTTATAAAATACAGGACAGACAAGTACCTAGGAATTGCTCTAGGGACAAGGTAGTAGAACTTTAAAGCTCTCAGAGTTCACAGGTAATAAAATAACTCCATAACATACGTGCTATTCTGAAATGTTGGCCCCTTATCAATGCCACTGGTTATTTTTTCTATATAGTCCCAAACATTGAAGCTATGTCTTCAACTAAAAGACAATTTATCTTCTACACTTCCATTCATCCCTAGAGAAAATTTCAAATAGGCCCAACCATACAGAAGATGTGTTTCACAGGGCTGAGCAGGTTAAGGAGCAAGGAGGGACTTTTTCTGAATTGCTAAATTACAGAAGGAGGGGACATGCACGTTTATCCTTCTGGCAAGGCAAAGTTGGCATCATCCAGATGAAGGACACACATTACAGGTTTCCTTTGAAACACAGCAACACAAATCTGTAACTGATTCATATTGTCACAGCATGCTGAGCGCTTCCTGAAACACACTTAGAAAAATGCTCAGCATCTCTAAAAGCAACCACTAGCTTGGTCTGACTCTTACTCAGGAGATGAGGTTCACAGCTCAGCGTGTAGCACCGACTACTTGCAGTTAATGTTGTCATTAGTAACTACTAGTGTGTAGCCAGTACTGCAGTCTCAGAAACCTCCACTCCAGGTTAACCCTAATGCTGATCTTATTTTCTGAATTAATGATCACAGCTGGCTTTGATGACAAAGGTTTGGTTGAGCTTATTCTCAGCAAGGAGTGACACTAGCACAGTATTTTTGGCAAACATGACAAATGTTTCAAGGTGTCAGCACAAAGCTGTGTTCTCTGAGCACACAAAGTGGCATGGATTTTGTCTTCCTTTTGAATGTCAAGGTATAGAAGAGGTTATGCTGATCAAATTAACTATAATTAAGGTGATTTCTCAATCTGTTTTGTACCTCTTCTGCATTTTGTGTAGAAAAAACTATCTTTTTAATAAATCAAACAACATTTCTTGTGATTATTGGTGACACGGTCACAGACCATATACTGATGTCCACACACTGAAGCAAATTCATCACTATGTCACCTTTCCTTCATAAGAGAATTGGCTTCAAATTAAAATAGTGATTCTTAGATTTGAATAATAGCTTTATACGGCTGGAGTAATCTCAGTCCAAAGCTCCCTATCGCTTCATATAAATGTTCCATTTATTCAAAACTCCAAGAACTCAAATCCAGCTTTTCAGCTGTCACAAGCTCTGATAAAGGCAAAATCATCATCATAATCTTGCAATTATGAATTGTGCATACAATGCTAAATAAAGTCACTTATTTCTTGCAGGGCAGCTTTTGTTTTTCTGTACAATATACATTGGTGTCTTTCCTTGACTATTTGAAAATGCATTACAGCATCATGGATCATTAAAATAGAATGGCACTAAGTTTGCAACTTTCTTATTAGATTCTTTTCCTCTGTTAAAATCTTAATTTTGATTTTGGACCTGTATATCTGAGACAGCAAAAGTGGGACATCGATGCAGGTGAGTAACAAAACCAGACCACTTATGGTCTTACCTGTAGCACCTTTTAAGCTTTTAAAATGAAGAATTGCAGTTGAAAAGAGTATGATTCTAATTATTCTT